>NW_010199746.1:0-203 GCF_000695765.1 Mesitornis unicolor
AGGGAACTGCCCGATACCTTCTAGGCCAGGCCCGACAACGCTGTTGAGAGAGGATCCCTGCAAGGCGCCGCTTCAGCCAATCAGAGACCACACTGTTGTCAGGGAGCCCTGAACAAATAACAGCGTCAGCCAATGGAAAGCAGCAGGGGGCGGGACTCGCGGGCCAGGCCTGCCGAGCCTTAAAGGCGCTCTGTCCTCACCCG
>NW_010199746.1:471-4484 GCF_000695765.1 Mesitornis unicolor
GGCTCTGGCTATTCCAGCTTGGCTGTGTCTTCCAGGCCAGCCCGCACAACCCAGTATCGCACCCAGCAGTGAACAGTCGTGTGATCCAGCAGCCCAAGTTGTCACCCACCTCCAAGGTGAGGAGGATAAGCATTTTAGGCTACTTCTGTAGAGGGATTATTGATTGCAGGGTAGGGGAGTTAATTATTTTCTTCCAGGGGCTGGATCCTATAAGCGAGTCCCTGCAGGAGAGAATGATTAACAAGCTGGAGAGTTTGGCTTTTAAGGGAAGTTTAAAGCTGACAGAATCAACTTGGCAGAGGTTGGAAGTTAGCAGCTAAAGCGAAACATTCTAATTAGCAGTATTTGGAGGTGCAAATGTCAGCCAGAGAGAAGAGCTGCTTATTGTAGTAAACAAGGGAATAACTGGGATAAATGAGCCAAGATTTTGAAAGGAAGTTAAAGTAAATAACTGCCTAAATATCAGCAGGTCACTCCTGGCAGTAAGAGCTGTCTGACTGTGAACAGAGTTTCAAGGGGATGCTTGTTACCTGAGTCGTTTCAAGGACTGGAAGATAGACCCTGCCATGGTTTTTCTACCTGTGGTTCACAGGGGGCTCTAGGGATTGTCTCTCTAGGAATGCAAGGCCTTTGCTAAGCTGAAATTTGCTGTACAAGGTCTACACCTCTTTAGAAGATCCCTATATTGAACAAGTTTGCCTGCCCTGCTCTAGCCAACAGCATGAACAATGTTTCAGGCCCACCCCACATATACATCTTTCTCAACTCGAGGCTGCTTGATCTTCTCAGGGTTTAATTTTCCAGCTTTGCTGCAGCAAGAACATACCCTGAGGCTGTGTTGCCTTCCTTGCCCTATTCCTCTGATTTTCCACTGAGATTAACCTGTTTTTTATGCTGGTGTCATGCCTTTGGAATGACATCTGGAGAAGCCAGTCCTTAGCTTGTCTCTTTTCACACTGTTGTTCAGGTTAATCGTATGTTGCAATATTTCGATGTGTTCTGTTTAGGGATCCAGGCTCAAAGGCTCGGCAGGCACCAACATCTCTGATGGTTATAAAAGGGACACTTCTGTTTAAAGAGAGGTGGTGTGCTTCTGCCTTGGTAACAGAGCCAAAAGTAAAACCCATGTCTTCTCACTTGTAGCCTCGGGTGCTAACTAACTGAACACGTTACCTCCCACATAACTGTGCCAAAAGGAGAGATTGTGTTTTCCAATCCACCTGCTTTTTCCATCTGATTCACTGGATCCCAGCGCTTGGGACACCCGATTCAAAAGCTGTTTCTCAAGCAGAAGACTGCTGGGTGCCACCGCAAAGACTGTGACCCTTTGGATCCTGCCTTCCTCACTGCTTACATGAAACAGAGGAGGTGGGAATCCACGCTTATGTTTCCTTTGTATTTACAAGCCAAAATATGGGGTGTGCAGAAATAATTCTGCTCGTCCCACCCCCAAGGACTGCCCTATCTCTCAGCGCACACATCCTCCTGCTTCAGCTGAGAACTGCTGATCCCTGCGTCATCCCCTCCATCCAGGGCATGAGGATGGCAGAGCTCACTCCCTTTGTCCTTGCTTGTCTGGCTGAAGCAAGACAAGAGGTGATGTTTAGCAGCCTTGGTATAACCTTGAGGGGCCCAAGGAAAGCCGACACTTGGTGCTGTACCTGCTGCAGTCTGCTGTCCTTTGGCAATCTCACCTGGCTTGCAGTGTCTCTGCCCTTTTTCTTCATGGAAAATTCAGTCCCTGGGGCTTCTCCTGTGCTGTGAGCTGGAGCCACCAGTCTGGAAAATCCTAGCAGCACGTTTTGATCCGGTCAGGAGTTCGGTGCTCGGCTGAGTTCACCCCAGTGAGGTGTCTGGGCCCTGCCTGCATCTCAGCCCTCTCGCATGCCCCAGTGCATCGCCGTTAGCACAGCAGAAAGAGCCCTGTCCCATGCACAATGGCCACCTAATTTTGGGGGTGGTTTTAGCTGCCCAACCTCAGCTCTTCTCAAAAGAGACTGAGCACTCCAGCTTAAGCACAGGACCACGTGTAGCTGGCATGCAAAGAGAGCAGTGAAAACATGGGTATGTCCATGGTCTTCTGGGAAGGCCAGGCAGAAAAGCTCTGTCCATCCAGCTGTCCAGTGCCTGGAGAGACAGTGTCACCCTGTGGTGAGACCGGATTGTCACAGCGTGTCACCTGGGCCGTGACAGACAGTACTGTCTTACAAGTGCCGGGCTGTCTCCCTTGAAGCCTTGGTGGTCTCTCACAGACGGGGACATCTCTGGGCGTTCTCTGTGCCTGTTTCCCTCCAAGCACCAGCCAGCAGTTCCCTGTCATGTGTCATGGAGACGAGGATGAGCCACTCTCCTGTTTATATCACGATGCTTTGCTATATCCATACCAGGCTGAATCATCCAGCTCCTCCTGCAAAAGCCATTTCAGGTCTATGACTGTCAGCTGCCTCTTTAGTCACTTTTGCTTCTGGTGTCTCCTGTTTCGGGGTTACTGTCTCACTCTTGATGTGGCCAAGAGCAGAAACAGCCCAATACTAAATAGTGGTCAGGAACCCTTCAGAAAGGACAGATTTCCAAAGTCCAAACCACTTCCATTATGCAAGAGCCTGCGGCCTAGAATGGAAGCATTTCGCCTCCTTGCCAAACATCAGCCCATTGCTTGCTGTGTGTCTCTAAATTCCTCTTCTGGTTTCTGTGGGACTGGTGCTCTTCAGCTCCTCTCCTAAACAGCACTGCTTACTGCAGCAAGAGACTGCAGAGACAGAGCAGTAGCTGCTGATCTGTGCCACCTCTCCAGTTAGCTCCCAGGACATGCAGTCTCGGGCCAGGAGAACCCAAACCCTGACCACTGGAACCAGGTGGCTTCTTGTCTGCACACAGATTTCTAAATCGTCCTGTTTATTGGCGTACAGGCATTTCAAGGAGCCAGCTGAGCACGCTGATTTCACCCTAGGGAGGGTAGGAGGCCTTCTGGTCTTCAGTAATACCAGAACCCTGCCCCACTGGTGAAAACCCAGCAACAACCCCATCCACTTTCAAATTTAGTTTAAAGCTCTATGAATGAGCCGTGCTAATTCTCATCTTAGAGCCCACAACTGGAAGGAGGGAAGGAAAAATAACTCATGCCCCAAACTCTCACCAACTGTCCCAAGGCCTTGAAGTCTCTCTTTATTCCTCTCAGACTACAGGACACAGTTTCCTCCCTACGTGTCTGGAAGATCAGCTGCGGGTAAAAGTCTGACAACCGCAGCAGGCTGGGGAGTTTCCTGATATCCCTGATTTGGGCTCCAGGAATCATAGAATCACAGAATATTAGGAGTTGGAAGGGACCTTGAAAGCTCATCCAGTCCAACCCCTGCCAGAGCAGGATCACCAGACCAGGTCACACAGGAACACGTCCAGGCGGGTTTTGAATGTCTGCAGAGAAGGAGACTCCACAACCTCTCTGGGCAGCCTGGGCCATGCTCTGTCACCCTCACAGTAAAAAAGATTTTCCTCATGTTCACATGAACCTCTTGTGCTCCAGTTTGCTCCCATTGCCCCTTGTCCTGTCATTGGACATCACTGAGAAGAGCCTGGCTCCTTCCTCCTGACACTTGCCCTTTATAAATTTATGAACATGAATGAGGTCACCCCTCAGTCTTTGACCAAAGTCAAAGGAAGACTTTGCAGTCCCCTTTCATGAGTGTCGATCCGGCATATAAGGCCCTCTGCCCGAATATTTGCCGAAGTTTGCCACTGCTGCCCATACTCATCCATATTCATGTAGCGGGGCGGGGCCAGCCCCCAGCCTATCCATTATTCATGAGGTTTCGCGCGCTTTTGCTGACCACGTGGGTCTGTTTTCGCGCGGAATCCGGCAGGGCAGGAAGAGGCGGCAGTGATGGCGGTGAGCGGCCGGGCCGGGGAGCGGAGCTGAGAGGAGCGACTTGGGGCGCCCCCCATCGCGGGGCGCTGCCCCCGGTGCCTCCCCGCAGCGAGGGTCTTGGCGTCGGGGTGCTACGGGGTCTAGAGGG
>NW_010199746.1:4783-22282 GCF_000695765.1 Mesitornis unicolor
GCGATGCGTTCACGTCCAGCCCCGGCCGGGACCTGCCCCCCTTCGAGGATGAGTCCGAAGGGCTCCTGGGGACCGAGGGGCTCCCCGAGGAGGAGGAAGAAGGAGAAGAGCTCATTGGGGAAGGGATGGAAAGGTAAGGAGAGCGGCGGGAGCCAGCTTCTGGAGGGGAGAGTGTGTCTGGGGATGGGGATGGTGTCAGCGGGGGAGCTTTTAGCCGTGGTTGGGTCACTCTGCTGTGCTGGTGGCAGTGGCGAGGGGGCGAATCGCTGCTGGGCAGTGGGGACAGGTCAGGGCTTGGTGTCATTTGAGTCCTGGAAGAACTGACCAGAGTGCCATCATGATCCAGTGTGGGCATACCCGGACCTCCCTGGGTGTGTGATGTGCATCCAGCTCAGCTCCCTGCTCCTGCAGACCTAAACGTTAATGTTTTGTGACCCAGCCAGGCCTGCTGACAAGCTGGTGAACTTTACGGTACAAAGGCTTGAATGCTGGCATTCATAACTGTGGTGCTGGAGCCCTTTGTACTGCAGGGCATCTTCTGTTCAGTCTTGCTGCAGGAGAACTGTCCTAACCCCTCCACAGCAGTGGCTAAAGGGCTGGAGAGATGTGTGCTGGAGCCTGGCCTGACTCCATGCTTTGTGTGTGTGTTAGGGACTACCGCCCCATCCCCGAGCTGGACGTCTACGAAGCAGAGGGCCTGGCCTTGGATGATGAAGAAGTGGAGGAGCTGACCGCCAGCCAGCGGGAAGCTGCGGAGCGAGTGATGAGGCAGCGGGACCGCGAGCTGGAGCAGGGCATGGGCCGCATGAGGAGGGGTCTGCTTTACGGTAGGTGGAGATGAGCCTTACCAAGCAGGCTGCTGGTCCTCGTGTGGGTGACTGTAACCTGCTCCTTGTGGGGAAGCTGGGCTCTCACCCCAGAGTGACAGGGAGGTCCCTAGAGCTCCAGTATATCAGGTTTCTTAGTCGGATCACCGGCTGTGGGCTTGGCTGGACTCCTCAGTGCAGGATCCCTTTGATTTGGGCTTCCTATGAGCTCCCTTGATGTGTTCTGGTTACACGTTCACCGCCGAAACAAAGCAGGGATGCTGGGCCTCTGTCGAGGGTTTGGGACTGTGTGGTGTGGAGGTGTTCCTGTTCCTGCTCAGACGTCTGTGGGCTAGGTGGGAGAGGCTTCCATGCACTTGGAAGCCCATTCCTTGGCCTTCCTCCCTCAGTGCTTTAATGGATGTGATGGTGTGCGCTTGCATACAAATCTTGTTTGCCCCAGTAAAGTCTTTAGCTACATTATGGGAGATGTAGAACTGGAATAGGACTGGATTTAAGCTGGGCATGGGATGGTTCTTGGTGTGTATCCCAGGCTCTGATGGGCTGCTTCCACAGCCCGTGCGATCCAAATGTGACGCATCCAAAGAGTGGCAATGGGAGTCCCAGCTCTGTAACAGTTTTTCTTCCCCACTTAGATAGTGATGATGAAGATGAAGACCGTCCCTCACGGAAGAGGCGGCTGGCAGAACGAGCTGCCGACGGCATGGAAGAGGAAGATGAAGACATGATTGAGAGCATTGAGAATCTGGAAGACATGAAAGGGCATTCAGTGAGGGAGTGGGTTTCCATGGCAGCTCCCCGGCTTGAGATCTACCACCGCTTCAAGAACTTCTTGAAGACCCATGTGGATGACCACGGGCACAACGTCTTCAAGGAGAGGATCAGCGACATGTGCAAAGGTAGAGCTGGGGAACTGGAGGCTCTCTCCTCTTTATGTGGGTCAGTGTATGCTGCAGTGATCCAGCCCTTAGGTGCATTTTTTCTGCCTGCCTTATTTGTCCCAGACATTGAGTCAGCACTTTAAGAAACTCAGATGCTGATGGAGAGAAATGAATAATGGAAACGTGTCTGCTGTCTTCTTTGATTCTGGCTGACTAATTAGAAGGCCCCTGGTGTCTGCTACTCATTAATATTCATATCGTAGAAATGCTTGCAGAAGAGTATGTGGGGCAGCAGACAGTGGTCTGCAAGCTTGCAGTCTGAGAGACAACAATTGCTCGCTGTCTGCGCTGGTTACTTTCTCACACTGGAAGCTGGGTTATCCAGTGAGGGGACATAAACAGACCTTGTGACTTTGAAAGCGATGTTAGTGCGTTCAGCCCCGTGTTCTGAGTAGGCACTGCCAGCAGACGCAGTCATTAAGGCTGTCATTGATAGATTTTGACTCTTGGGAACACTGAGCTGTGCTAAACTGGAGAGGAACAATCACAAGTTTGGTACTGATAAAGAATTTGTCAGAGAGATCAAAAAAGAGTTTTCCACCCATTTTCAAGTTGTCAACCTCTATAAACATTTTTCAGGGAAGATGCAGACACTTGCAAACTGCAGGCTATAGGCTTGTCTGCTCTGGCTGATGGCTTGAGGAATGAGCAGGTTGAAAATACAACTTACCCCATCTTTTTCTTAAGAGAACAGAGAGAGCCTGGTGGTGAACTACGAGGATCTGGCAGCCCAGGAACATGTCCTGGCCTACTTTCTGCCTGAGGCCCCAGCAGAAATGCTGAAGATCTTTGATGAAGCCGCGAAGGAAGTGGTGTTGGCCATGTACCCCAAATATGATCGTATTGCTCAGGAGATCCACGTCCGTATCTCCCACCTTCCTCTGGTGGAAGAGTTGCGGTCACTCAGGTAAGCGCCAGAATCGCCAGTGGTGGCTGTGGGGTCTGCAGCAAGTTTGGGGATGCTCAGGAGGACTCATCTGCCAACTAAACCTCTGGATATCTCCAACTGAGCTTATTGCAGGAAAAGTCAGGTTAGCGATGAACTTCAACGTCCCCAGCGGTAAAACACAAACCCTATGCTAAAATCCTATGGGTGTCTGTTTCTTACTAGGCCTCTGGGAGCTGTGCCTTGTAGCAAGAATATTTCTGTAGGGTGCTCTGCCTTCTGTGCCCTGCAGGCACCCAGCATCTGTCTGTCTGTCCTCAGGCAACTGCACTTGAACCAGTTGATCCGGACCAGTGGTGTGGTGACAAGTTGCACAGGGGTCCTGCCTCAGCTCAGCATGGTCAAATACAACTGCAGCAAGTGCAGTTTCATCCTGGGACCCTTCTTCCAGTCCCAGAACCAGGAGGTGAAGCCCGGTTCCTGCCCAGAGTGTCAGTCTCTTGGCCCCTTTGAAATCAACATGGAAGAGGTAAGAGATGTCCCAGCCCTACTGTGGCTCCCAGCCCTACTGTGGCTCCCACCCTGTGCTCAGGCTTGGTGCTGGGAGAGGAATCTTATGCTGTACCCAGGGATTTGTGAAGACAGATCTTGTCTGTCTGCTCTTGACCTGAATCTGCCCAGTTCAACAGCCAGAAGTAATTTACTGCCTCACTGTGGGTGTTTGAGCTGACTCTTTTGCCATAATCATCTCTGTAGTGTGCAGTTACCTATCCTTATTGTAGAAATGGAGACGCAGAGCATCCAGCTCTCCTCCTGCCCAAGTTAGGTCAGTATTTCCTGATCTGCCAGGATCAAACAGTAGCAAAATCACTGATGTAGAGCTTCTGGTCCAGTATTTGGGTGGACCAACACCCAGAGGCTGTGGAGGCTGAAACACAGTGGTGAGATGGGGCAAAGTGCTTTCCTGTCCCCGCTGTCGTCTGTCACACTCTGGATTTGCCCCCAGCGACCTCCATCTCCCCACGCCCATAGCTGTCAAACTAAACCATAACAAATCTCTCTTTTGCTGCTGCAGACGGTGTATCAGAACTACCAGCGTATCAAAATCCAGGAGAGCCCTGGGAAGGTGGCTGCCGGCAGGCTGCCCCGCTCCAAGGACGCCATTCTCCTCGCCGACCTGGTCGACAGCTGCAAGCCAGGGGATGAGATTGTGAGTACATCCTTGAACCAAAATATGGGGTGAGCACAGTGCGTTTTAAACTCTGACACCACAGGAACGTCTGCGGAAAGGGATTGGGTCCCTTCCCTGTCCTCAGGTGCATTGGGCAGCTGCTTTTGAGGCTGGAAGACTGGAGAGGGGTTTGTTTTGTGCAGTGCAGGCACTGACAAACCATCTCCTGGTTCTCAGGAGCTGACAGGCATCTACCACAACAACTACGATGGCTCCTTGAACACCGCCAACGGGTTCCCGGTGTTCGCGACTGTGATCCTGGCCAACCACATCGCCAAGAAGGACAACAAGCTGGCGGTCGGGGAGCTGACTGATGAGGATGTGAAGGTCATTGTGGGTCTGTCCAAGGATGAGCAAATCGGGGAGAAGGTGGGTCAGCCTCAGACAGCCCTTCTGCTCCTGTTGATTGCTTGCCATCACCTGGATCAGAAAGGGATGGAAGGTGGCAGCTGGCTGAAGAGTGGTTAAAGAAACTTCAGAAATCTGCGTTTTCTCAGCATGGTCTTCAGGTTTTCTGTAGCTCTCAGACAGCTCTTGATAAGAGTGAGTTGTGGGACGGAAGTAAATAAGAAACTTGCCTTCTAGTTCTGGGGTTCAGATTTTCTGTTTCTTCCCTGCCTTCCACATCACAGCAGGGCTGGAGGATGGGTAAGAGGCGCTCAGACTCTGCTCATGTCTGCTGTTTTTTCTCCCCCTGTCTTGAAAGCAAAGCAGGGGAAGTGTTCTGTGGGGCCAGTGCTTGCGTCTCCAGTCCCCTTAAGAGAATGTTATTACTTAGCTTAAGCTGTGGTATAGATCCTGGCTTTGCTTCGCTCTGCATGCGAAGACCTGAATCCAGTACTTGAAAGAGCAAAGCTCCTGGGTTGGTGTGTGTTCAACCTCACCTGGGTCAGGTTTAAGCTCTGTAATGGGGAGACTTCACCTGTTGCCTTGGCTGTGCTGGTTTTATATTGACTGCTGTTCCCAGGGGCTGCAGCAGTTTGGATTGAGCCAGGACTGTTTCAACATCGGCAGTCTCCAGCATCAGGCTGTTATCAGAATACCCTTGAGAAAATAAGCCAGTTGTTCATAATATCTGACCATGATGCCAATTCATGTGCAGCACAGCCCATCCAACTACTGTTCGGTGCAGTGAGGAAGTCTCAAATCAAGGTCTCCAGCTTTGCAGCAGCTGATAGCAGCCGCTGCACTGTGCTCTGTGCACAGCAGGAGTGTGGAGGCAGTGACAGCAGCTTCCAGCACCAGATCAGACAATCTGCCATGTCCCAGCAGCACCCTTTTTTGTAAAGCATCTTTAGGGGACTCGTGGTGGTAGTTAGCTTTGAAAAAGCCCCCTTGCCATAGATAATGAAAGACTCTCCAAAGACAGCAGTGTTATCAGGGTAGCCATAGATACGGCCTCTTGCTGGTTTTCTTGCCAAGTTCTACCCAGGCTGGGAAATTATCTTCCCTGGATAACTTCTCTGGTTTCTGTTTCAGATTTTTGCCAGCATTGCCCCATCTATTTACGGGCATGAAGATATCAAGAGGGGCTTGGCTTTAGCTCTCTTCGGTGGAGAGCCCAAAAACCCAGGTGGGTGTCGCTTGTGTCACTTCACTCAGCTGAGACCAAATGGATTTGGTTTGTCTGTGCTGTGGCAATGAGTGGTTGGAGTTGTCTGTGTCTTGGTGACAGACTGAAGGGTATCTGTGACGGGTCTTTTATTGTGCTGGAAACTCAGTTGTGGTAGTAGAAACACTCCAAACTGAAAACAGCTCCTGCTGCAGACCTGGGCAGGTGTTTGTCCCTCCTCCTCTGGGAGGCTGTGTTTGATGCACCTTCAGCTGTTTGATGTCCCATCAGAGGTTTGGCCTTTTGGTGTCCTGGTTTGTTAATCACCTCAGCAAGGTTAGTAATGCTGGTTTACACACTCAGCTGCTTCCAAAGCTTTCTTTTTCCCTCAGCTTCCCTATGAGGTGGTTTCCCTGCCTACTCTTTGCTTTTCCTTCAGCTTCGTGGAGTTCATGGCAGGGTTGCTATCCAGCCGTGCCCTCAGCTGCCAACGTGTCTCTCCCATTGCTGTTGTAGGTGGCAAACACAAAGTCCGTGGTGACATCAACGTGCTGCTGTGTGGAGACCCTGGTACGGCAAAATCCCAGTTTCTTAAATACATAGAGAAGGCATCAAGCAGAGCAATCTTCACCACTGGCCAGGGCGCCTCTGCTGTGGGTCTCACAGCCTACGTCCAGAGGCACCCAGTAAGCAAGGAGTGGACACTGGAAGCAGGAGCCCTCGTGCTGGCTGACAGAGGTGTCTGCCTGATCGATGAATTCGACAAGGTGAGGCCCAGCTTCGTCTCTGAGTGCAAGGTTATGCGGGGAGGGACCAGCTGTAACCTCTGCAATGAGGAGATGCTGTAATTCGTGGTGCCATGTCCCAGCTGACTGAGGTCCCTGCGGTTTGCTTAGGCCCTTACTGGTCCATACTGCAGTTTGCTGCCTTGTCAGAGCAGCAGGAGCTAATGCCCCTTGGTGTGCTGGGCAATGGGTAAAGACATAGATTCTGTTTCAGTCATCGTTGCTTTCTTGTAGATGAATGATCAAGACAGGACCAGCATCCACGAAGCCATGGAGCAGCAGAGCATTTCCATCTCCAAAGCAGGCATTGTCACGTCCTTGCAAGCCCGCTGCACCGTTATTGCTGCTGCGAATCCCATAGGTAAGCACTGAGGGGCCACAGGACCAGCTTGGGCCTCCAGCACCAGTCCTGCTGCTATGAGAAGTGTGCCTGGTTTCTCCAGATCAAATGAGCACTGAAGTCTCTCTATGTAGGAGGTACAGACCTCCTGTGCCTTGCTTCAGAGCTTCAGCCCTGGAGCCTGCGTCTGACTTGGAGGTTTGTGTCTCTCCTGTAGGTGGGCGGTACGACCCATCGTTGACCTTTTCGGAGAACGTAGACCTGACAGAGCCCATCATCTCCCGGTTTGATATCCTGTGCGTGGTGAGAGACACAGTGGACCCTGTGCAGGTATGAGCTGTGCTATGAAGTTGAGCCTGTGCTGGGCTTGTGGTACTGCTCTTGGGATGCTCAGCTGCAGTTGCTCACTAAGTTTTGCTTTCCAGTGACCATTTACGGTGTCTGTTATCCCGCTGGTCTCTTGTAGGATGAAATGCTTGCCCGATTCGTCGTTGGCAGCCATGTCAAGCATCACCCAGGTAGCAAGGAGACAGCGAATGGGGATGCCAGTGAGGTTGTTCTTCCCAACACATACGGGGTTGAACCCATTCCCCAGGAGATCCTGAGGAAGTACATCGTCTATGCCAAAGAGAAGGTCCACCCCAAACTCAACCAGATGGACCAGGACAAGGTGGCCCGCATGTACAGCGACCTCAGGAAAGAGTCTATGGTGAGAATAGTGCAGAAAGCGGGGAAAAAATACATATCTAGACTGCAACTCAGCCTGAGACTGCTCCAGCATATGTTGACACGTTCTTGCCATTCCTGTCACAAAAGTCTGTGGCACTGTTGTGTGAGAGACGGGCAGATCCTGCAGAGTCTGCCGAACAGAACAGATGATCCTTCATCGAAACACAGAGCCTTGCCTGTTGATCTGGGGGCTGATGGACTGGACATGTACCAGTGCCTGCCATGGCAAACTCTTCCTGTCAGCCAGTCTGGCAGGAGATGTTTGCAGTCGCTCAGACACATATGCTCCTGGTGCATTACAGGGAGCCATTCTGTGTACAAATGCCCTTCTCTTCTGTCCGTGGGATCTTCTCAGGCTTGTTTCATCTTTTCCAAGCAGAAGAAGAATCTGTTGAGGTCAGAGAAAGATTTTTGAGCTTGGGAAAATTATGTGATTTCTTCTTTAATTGTTTTTTTTGCTTCTTTAACTCCTTAAAGTTGCTGGAGGGAATGGGATTGCTGTTCCTGGAAAGGCACTAAACAATGGCAAGGAGAGACTCTTCCCACCTTGCTGAATTACAGTGTTGAACAGGAGAGCCTGTCCCACTCTGCAGACAGTGCCAGCAGGTGGCAGAGCCTCCTTAGCCTGATGCAGCCCTAAAAGGTCCAGGAGCAGCTCCCTACAGTGCTAAGCAGGTCCTGGGCTAGAAGCCGCTTGTCTTGCCCCGTGGCTTTTATTCTTTTACTAAGGAGTTGCCTCCTCTTCTCTCCCCTTAGGCAACCGGCAGCATCCCCATCACCGTGCGTCACATCGAGTCCATGATCCGCATGGCCGAGGCTCACGCCCGGATGCACCTGCGGGACTACGTGGTGGAGGACGACGTCAACATGGCCATCCGGGTGATGCTGGAGAGCTTCATCGACACGCAGAAGTTCAGCGTCATGCGGAGCATGCGCAAGGTGGGCACGGGCGGAGCTGGGGCTGTAGCTGCACCCCAGACTCTGTGGGTTTGACTGCAGCCTCCTTGCACTGCCCTGGCCATGGGGAGAGGCTCTCTGGGCTCTGCAGGGGTCTGTCCTGCAGCACTGGGCACTGAGCCCATGCAAATGTGATGTCAAATGCCAGGACAAGGGGCAATGGTCCCAAGCTGGAGCATAGGAGGTTCAATCTGAACATACGGAAAAACGTTTTTACTGTGAGGGTGACAAAGCATGGCCCAGGCTGCCCAGAGAGGTTGTGGAGTCTCCTTCTCTGCAGACATTCAAAACCCGCCTGGCCGTGTTCCTGTGTGACCTGGTCTGGTGATCCTGCTCTGGCAGGGGTTGGACTGGATGAGCTTTCCAGGTCCCTTCCAACTCCTAATATTCTGTGATTCTGTGAGTCTGTGAAATGGAGTAAAAATTGAATATTGTGAGTCTGAAGGTGCTGCTACATCACTGCCCTTCATTCATTTGTGACAGGGCAATGTTTTGGGGGCTGAGGAGGAATTGTGCCATGCATTTCTTCCCGTTTTTTGTAGGGCTCCTCAGGGGACAGTTGACTGCAGGGCAGTGCTCGCTGGTGTAGTGCACAGTCTGCCCTCTCCTCCAAGCAGCAGGGGCTGGTTCTGAGCAGCCCTTGGCTGCACAGTCTGGCATTGATCCACTCGGGTGTCTGCCCTCAGTCTGGACGACTCGTGGCCTCGCTCAGGGGCTGCAAACAGCGGCCAAATCCAAGCGGCTGCTGGGGAGGTGCAGGGCAGCCTGGGTTAAGGGAAGCTGCTCTGTGCCTTCCCCAGGGCTGCTTCCCTGCAGGCAGCACGCCACAGCCGTGCACTGCCAGCTCCCAACAGGCGCCAGGGCTGGGCATGAACTGAAATCCACAGATTTGGGACGGGTGTAGATTTGATGTGGTGTTGAGCGCAGGCATGCAGTGCATCGTTCAGTTCCTGACCCTCTCGTCTTCCCTCGTCCCCTCTCGCAGACGTTCTCCCGCTACCTTTCATTCAAACGAGACAACAACGAGCTGCTGCTGTTCATCCTGAAGCAGCTGGTTGCGGAGCAGGTGATGTACCAGAGGAACCGCTACGGGGCACAGCAGGACACCATCGAAGTCCCAGAGAAGGACCTGGTGGATAAGGTACCGGCTTGTCGGGGATGTTCTTCCTGCTCAGTTCTCACGCACTCCATGAAGCTTTGAGGGTGGAGTAAATCCCACAGTACAGCTGCTGCTTTGCAGAGGAATGAGGACACAGGTTCCTTGGTATTTGTGTTTGAAAAATCAATAAGTAGAGAAGTCTCTGTGTGAACTTTCCCAGTCCATCCTGAGGCTCATCCCCATCTGGGTGCAGCAGCTCTGCTTCTGACTGCCTCTCTGGGTGAAGCATTGACCTTGCTTGGCCCTAAAGGAGCATTTGATTCCCAAGTTGCTGCTTTTCTGCTCTTTGCATCAAATGTGCAGAGCAGCTACTTCAGAGCCACAGCTGGGTGTGAGCACCCCGGTTACAGGTGTCCTGCAGAAGTGCGGTACTGGGGCCTTTGCGTTCTGGCTCTGGTGGAAGTCAGAGGACAACCAGAGAGCAGGCAGATGCTGAACCAGCATCATCTCTTGCTCAGCTCAGCTCTGCCAATGCTGCTTCCTCCTGACCTGCAGTCTCCCCTGCTGCTGCAGTTCTCATCCCTGCAGAGCAGAGATTGCTGACTCTCAAATTTTATGCATCTTCTGCTTCTCTGCTATGTAAAACCACATGGTTCTTTTTTTTTTTTTTTAAATAAACCTTTACCTCTTCCTCCCCTCCTCCTTCTCCCAGGCGCGGCAGATCAACATCCACAACCTCTCTGCCTTCTACGACAGCGACGTGTTCAGGATGAACAGGTTCAGCCGGGATGTGAAGCGCAAGCTGATAGTGCAGCAGTTCTGAGGCTGTCGGCGGAGGTCACCGCATCTCCTGGGAGATGGGATCCCCATAGACCCCCAGGAACACCACAGAGGTCACGATCCAGAGGGACCGAGCTGCACATTCTCTTACTTGCTTTGTACTTTGTGGATTATGGGGGTGCTGAGCTGCTGAAGAGCTTGTAAACAGCACAGAGTTAAGTAGTTAAATGCCCAGCCAAGTCTCTTTAGCAACTTGGTTCGCTGTTTTGCCTTGTAGCTAAGCACACCAGGGAGAGAATTGCTGGCCACATCGATGGCATGTTTGCTGTTGTTTTTCGCTAGTTGTTACGGGCTCATCTGCAAGAGGGACCAAGTGGGAGCATTCGGAAAGCATTTGTCTGCCATATGCGCGCCCCTTGGATTGCAAACACCCTCAGGGGCTCGCTGTGCCCATCTCTGGTGACTGCAGCCTGCAGGGTGGTAACAGACTGCTCCTGGCTCCCCGTGATCCAGCCAGCCCTCGGCTCCAGGCCTTTGCTCCTGATACTTGACGTGTCCCCAGGTGCCAGCAAGGGCTGACCTTGCACTTGGTTTCTGCAAGGGGCAGAGGAAGATGAGACTTGAAATAAAACACAACTATTTCTGATAGTGGTGGTCTGTATGGGCAGTGAAAGCTCCTTGGGTACGTGCTGGGGCAGCATCCAGGAGCCTTTTGAAGGGCCTTCCCCTGCCTTACTGGGTGTTATCTCTGTGCAGCTGTTAGCAGATGGGAATTCAGGGCTGGATTGAAGAGCTGGCACCTAAACTGAACACCACCTCTCACCTCATTTGTTGGGGGTGAAGCACCCATGGTGCCATTTTCAGGAGTAGCCATGGAGGAGCCCTGAGCTGGAGGTGTTCACATGCAATTTTCTTATTCTACATTTTAAATACATTTGTTTGTCAATACTTCTGTGTGTCCTCCTCTTTTGGGAACTCCTGCAGCCACAAGGGGGAAGGTAGAGCGTCACTGAGCAGCCTGGATGCTGGAGCAGCTGCGCAGCACTTTGGGGGGTTGGCTTTGAGTACAATCACATCTTGTATTTGCTCTTCAACTTCGTGGGAACAGCCAGCACTGGTTTCTCAGCCATGGGACACCAGGACATGGTTGTCCATAGGACAGCGACAGGAACGTGGCAGTTCCCAGCCAGGGCCTGTCTGCGGCGGCTCCTTCCCTGTTTTGCTGCTTATTGGAGCACTAATCGACTCTGTCCTGTAAATGTTTGAGTCACCTTGAGGCTGTCCCATCACGGTACATCTCTCCCACCTCCCTCCCTTTACACAGCCTTGATCTCATGTCTTGGCTGCCCCTTGGATTCCAGGCTGAGAGAAGCACTAAAACCTCTCCAAGACAGCAGAGGGCTGGAGCAAACGTGCAGGGCTGCAGGGCCATGAAGCATCTCCAGCCTCCTCCCACCTGTGCTCAAGAGCACTTGTGAGCTGCTCCTGTCCCTGGCTGTCACACAGTGGGGTGTGTCACGGTGATGTGTGTGTGTTACTGGTTGTTACTGGGAGCTGGCGGTGCTTGAGCCCCGCTGGGGGCTCAGCACATGACTTTCAGCCTGAAGCTGGCTCCGCGTGTTGCCGTTGCTGTCTGCCAGCTCCCTCCTGTGTATTTGTTTAACTGTTTTGGCTGCTTCGTTCCCTTCCCGCTGGGTCTCTGTCTACCAGGGTTTTCGGCAAGCAGCCCACAGAGACGCTTTTCTGGTGTGCCTTCCCTTTGCCCCCCCCAAATGCATGCTTGGAAATAGCAGAGCTGTCGGTGCTTGGACCCCCAGCCTGGCCAGGCCCAGTGTGGGTCCCCCGGGCTGGGCACAGGGCTGGTGGTGCTTCACCTCTGCATGGCAGAGGCCACAGGCATGGCCATCCCTGGGGACAGCAATTGACCCACACAGTTACCACAGGTCCCACAAAAAAAACCATGAAAGAATACCCAGGGATGGTCTGGGGCCCCTGATTTTCCAGCTCCTTGCCCTGCTGCTGAACTGGACAGGGCTGGTGACTGTCACCCTTCAGTTCTGTCCTGCAGCTTCCTCCCGTACCCCGGTCCTACCTCACTTGGTACACAGTGTGAGCAGTGACAACAGGAAGATGCTGTTGTTTGTCACTTTGCCCGCTCTGAACCCTCACCACAGCAGCAGTGATGCCCTCCCACTGCGCTGTGTTGCAAGCATCCAGCAGAGCAATGAATTCTTGCAGCTGCGCCCTCGCTCACGTTGGCATCAGCCGCTCGGTGCAGTGTTAATGCCAGTCTGAAGGCACGTTCCCCTGCTCACTGCTGTTGAGCTTTTCAGGGTCCCTGGAGCAGGCTTTGGCTGTTGACAGCATCAGGTGTCTGCCCTGGACAGGGGTGCAGATAGGGGTGAAAACAGACGCTGGTTTGCATGGGGAGTGCCGTGCCGGGGCATGTTCCAGCTGAACAGAGCAAGGGTTTCACTGCAGGGCTGTGGTGATTGGGAGCCAAGACGCGCTCTGATGGAACGAGGATTTGCTCCCCTGACAACCTTGGGTTTAGCCAAGCTTGAGCACTCAGCTTCTCACTGCCATAATTCAAACATTGCATTGTGCCTCTACCAACCTGGGGCAAAGCATGAGTCTTGGGCAGGTGAGGTTTGTCCACCACAGACTGCGACTGGGCACAGGTGGGAAATGGTGGGGCTTCTCCTTGGTGACATTGGGCAGTGTCCTTCCTGGTGGTCATACCCCTTGGGATCGTGGTTGGTGACAAATGCTGAGTCAGACTGGCTTGGAAGAGCATCTTGGTTTGGACAAGGTGTGATGGGCGAGATCCTGCTCCGGTTTAGTTTGGATGTGCTGTGTGCACACTCCTGGGAGAACAGCGTGGCTCTGCATCCCATCACAAGCGGTTTGGCCTCAGTTGAGCACAGAGCGTATTTATACACACACACGCAATGCATTTGTGAATGCTTGGAGTACGTGAACAGGAAAAAGGGGGAGACAAGCCATTTTTATCCAAAAAAACCCACTTTTTTTCCAAATTAATGCCTAAGCCACATGGTAATATCAGCATATGTAGCGTTTCTGGACCAGCAGTGTTTCACTTTATCCAACGCCAGACCTTGGCTGGAACCCACTCTGTCCATCTCCTTTGTGCTTAAGAGCCGTGGAGATGGTATGGGATGTGTTTACAGATGTGTCCCTATAGCCACAGGCGAGTCACTGCAGCCACCCCCCCCTCGTGCCACGCATGAACTCTGAACTTCCCAGTAATTTTCCATCTCCTAAAAGATTTTTCTACTTGACAAGGCAAAGCCAAAATAAGATCAGGCTTCTGCTTTATTTTGCATCTATTATGCAGTTCTTGCTGCTATGACTGATTTAATGTCTCCATTATCAAGGAGTACCGGTCTGGCAATGACTCCAGGCATCCAGCATGCTCCTCGGCCACACCGAAACGCCTATGAGGAGTCTCAAGGGGCTGCTGAGCACTGCAGCATCATTAGAGCAAAAGCTTTCTGCTCATCTTGCAAGTTGCTTCCCTCTAAAGGTGAGGTGAAGCTGTGGGGGGAGCCCAGAGGAGTTGCGGGGTTTCTTCTCTGGGTTATTTAGCACTTGGAGACATGAAAGTTACCATCCTATGTGAAAGATGCTGAGGAGCTCCAGTTTCACCAGACCACATGGAAACACAGATGTACAAGTGTCAGGAGTCCCCACAAGCTGGTGCTTGGCTTTCCTCAGAGCCAACAGACACGAGGCCTCTTCATCTGTAGGCTGCTCCCTCTGCTCTGGAGACACCCACATCCCAGCTCAGGCAGTGTTAAGAAACCAGGAAATAGTCTGAAGATAGTGTTAAGCTTTTCAGTTTAGCAAGGAAAACCATAACTTCGAGATCACCCTGCTGTAAGGCACAGTGGAAGAGCAAGCACAAGTTGTGCTTGACTTTTCTTGTTTTCATGGGCCCTTGCTGCATTGAATGTGATTAAGGGGCCAGAATAACCTTGAACAGAGCCACCTGGGGTAAGGAAGCTGAGGCTCTTCACCTGAAGACTTGAGCAGGTTTCCTCATAGGCCTGGGGATAAAGCTTCTCAATGGAGAAGAACAACGATGATGATTGTACTCAGTTCCTCTTGCTTTGTCCTCTGACCCATGGACTGCCTTCCTGACCTGGCCTTGGTCCTCTTCTGCTGCTGTGAAGTTGACAAGTGACACTGGATGGTGTCTAACCACGGTTGCCATCAGCAGACCTTGACTATGACCTATGGCCTGACTTCCTGGCTTGATGTGGGACTGGCTTCATCGCCATCACCTCCTCTGAGGATGTGGACTTCTGGGTGAATCTGGCTGCCATCCCTGAGCCGCTCTGCTCGTCTTGCCTTGGGGACTGTGAGGGGACTGTCCTGCCGGCTCTCACTGTGCTTAGCTTATGTGTTCCTCAAACCCTGCATGGCAAGGGCTTAGCAGTTACTTGGCCTCAGGTTGTACCTCTACAACGTACAGAGCTAAGACCAAACCTCCTGGCTCTACTGGGCTTTACCCTGCTGATCCTTCTGCTGCAGTGAAAACTTTCAGAAGCTGAGGTTTGTCTGCCCTGGTCACATCCACTGTGCTGCATTTCTGCAGATCTCCCGACCCTTCCAGAAGAGCATTTGGTCTCTGCTTAGGATTTGAGTTGATGAGCTCAACGCAGATAAGGGGGTTCTCCAAGCTGTGCTGTACAGAAGCTCAGCTTAAATGATGCGAATAATCCCCAAGAGTTCCAGTCCTTTCTCCTCCCTGGCTGGGAGCTCAGCAGTTGCCCCTTACACAAGCAGAAGGCTGTGACCATCCCTCCACGCACAAACTCCAATGTGCCTGGATTGCTATTCCTTTCCATCGAGGAGCCCTATCCCCAGGGCTACAAGGAAACCTGCTTGGCCTTTCAGGTGGAGAGCGTCTGCTTCCTTGCCCCAGGTGGCTCTGGTAAAGGTTATTCTGGCCTGTTAATCAAATTCAATATAGTGCTGTTTTGCTTTGCCCTCTGGGAGTCTGCTGAGCTTTGCTGTCAGAGCCTGCTGCAGGAGCATGGCATGGCTGTTAATGCAGCAATCCAGGAGAGAAATGTAAAGCTTTGGGGATGGGAGGCAGCAAGGGCACGTGGAAATAAGACAAGTCAAGCACAACTTGTGCTTGCCTTTCCACTGTGCCTTACAGCAGGGGATGGGAAACGCAGGGCTGGGAGCAAGCTGATGCAGAGAGACGAGGAAAGGCTCAAAGGGATACAGACAATTTTGCTCCTGGGCTCTAAATAGAGCAGATTCTGTTACCTTCTAATTACAGCATATCCTAGAAGCCATTAATTGTTCCAGGTCACTCCTCTTGAAGGGTTTCTACATCTTTCCCCAGCTGGATTTTGGATGAGGGCAGAAACCCTGCATTTTGCCCAGAGAATGGCTGCGTGCCTGGGCTACGCAAGAACAGAGCGGGTGCCCGCCTCTGCTTGGTACAGTCAAAATGTCTCACAGCGCCCAGCATTAAAAAGGCTAAGTCAGCAAATAAGCTTATATAAAGCTCGTCGGAGGCTCTGAAGTAAACTCACATTTGCTGGAACAAGGGAGAGGTTAAATCCTTCCTTGTGCCTGAGGAAGGAGGGGCCGGGCAGGGGAATTGTCAGTGTGCGAAGGCAGAGGAGTTAAAGCCTTTTCCTGGTGCTACTCACGTCGTGCATTTTCTGACACTCCAAGAACTTTGCATCTGGCTGCTTATTTGGTTTGCTTGTTGTTTGCTTCCTCGCTCTGCTGAGCAAGGGCAATAGATCACTTTCACCTTTGGAGGTGAATTCAGTTTTGCCGTATTTAGGAGAATAAAACCTCTCACCAGCATATTTCAGGTTAATGTGCTGATTTTTTTTAAGTTACAGTTCTGTTGAGATTAGACTGTGTGGTTAATTTCTTTTGAATTAACGAGTCGTAGGCACCAAATTCTTTCCCTTAGCCATCACCTCATTCCTCCGCCTCAGTAGTATTTGTTTGCAAGTATCTTGGAACAAAACGTGACCCTTAGATTGAAATGGGAAAGCTGGCTGAATCTCCTGAAGGCAAAAGCTGTTCTGGTAACTTCGAGGGGGAGACAGCAGAAGGATTTCCAGTTTTGCCAGCCTCAAACACACACTTGCTTTCTGATTCTGCCTAGCAGACCTCACTATGAAATTGAACCATTTGGGGGCATAACAGAAAAGCACAGATAATGGTAATACCGAGAAATTTCTGAATAGCTTTGAAGCAGCTATCAAAAAGCATTTAGTCCAATTGTAAAGCCCCATTTACCAGTGCTCTGAACATCATTGCAGAATATACACCAGGTAGGGAGGCTGGAGGAGATCAAATGAGAAATGACAAGGCTTTGCCTATAAAGCTGTCAATACCTCAGAAGAGAGATGAGCCAGCCGGACCTATTCCAGAGAGCGTAAAACGAAGACACAAGGGCTGTGCTGGGTTAAATCCGTGCTGGTTTTGAAGAGGTCTGGTGTTGCCCATCTCTGCTGGCAGCGCTGACCTGGCTGATCAATGTTGCCACTAATTTTATTGAATTTTCTCGCCTAAGATGTACCTTCTCTTTCCATGCTCCTCCTCTGTTGCTCGGTCTGTGACCAATGTGTAATGTCAAAGTAAACGCAGGGAGCACCTCATAGAAATACGCTCACTGCCATGCCCGTGTGGTTTCCTTCCCTCCGATTCGAGGCTGTGTAATACACGAGCGTTTTTTGTGCTTGCTTTGATGTGATTAGGCTGCTTCAGACACTGGATTCAGTTTCTGAGATCTGGGAGCTGGATGTGGCAGGATCAGGAGATCTGAAAGGCTTTTAGTTACCCGCTTGTAATAAGCCACCTGCATGCTAAGACAGCCAAATGACCAGCAGCAAAGTGAAAAATGACAAAAGCATTCATTAAATGCCATGCCTGGACGAGGATCTGAGCACACTGAACTGTTTTTATATCATCTAATGGGTAAGCGACAGCTCCGGAGTTCCTGCTGCATTTCCTGCTCGGCGGGGGCTGGGGGCTGCATTGATTCTGGGATAAAAAGAGCTTTCAGAGCACTGGGAGGATGTGGGCCAAAAGAAGCCAAAAGCGAGTGCTTCGGTTAGAGCCTGTTGGCTTCGTGTTGCCGCGCTGGGCGGCGGGTGCAGGCAGTCTGTTACCTGCCCTTGTCACGCTTGGGGTCACTGCTCGTGGGAGCAGATGATGGAAGGAAAGAGCTGGGAAAAGAGGCAGCGATTGTCCAGGGGGTGATGAGCACTGGTGTGGGTCTGGTGAGAGCTGTGAAAGTCAGTGTTGACAGTACTGAGTAGCCTCAGGTGAGTGCTCGATTCACTGGAGGGTTCAGCAGGCTTTG
>NW_010199746.1:22313-23874 GCF_000695765.1 Mesitornis unicolor
ATGCCTTTCTGCAGTTGTTGAAAGCCAACAAGTTCATGTCAGAAGAGAATACCATCAATTTTTTTTTTCAGAAGATTTGCTCTTCAGTCAAAAAGAAGACAGAAAAAAGACAGGCTGTAATATTTTTAATGAGCATTTATTTGTGGAATAAGAATATTGGATTTAAAATCCTGATGACCTGCAGACCTATGTCCACTGACTTGCCATATGGGAGACACAGAGCGCTGGGCTCCCAAACATTGCAAGTGCAAGGACGCTTGGTGAGGCCATGACAGCGCGGCTGTCTCCTAACTCAGAGCTTGCAAAGTTGGATTCTGGCATCTCCTGCCCTCCTGTAGCTGTGTGACAAGACAAAACGGTTTGGAAAGCAAAGAAAAAGGCTCCTAGTCACTGCTGTTGAGTCAAGCTCGAAAACATGAGCTGAACGCCTAACAGGAAGGAACGGGTACATTTTTGGGTCCTTTGGCTTGGAGTCGTGCTGTGTTTGCAGCCTTGCGATGCTTGGAGCTCGACCATGTCTCTCGAATGTTTGGCTGGGGCTGGACTGGGAGCTGCAGAGCTCCTCTGAGATGGCCCATGCTGGAGGCTGCAGCTTGCAGTGTCCCTTGAGGCCACTAAAGATGTGTTTAATTTGAAATTGAATGTAATTGGAGCAGTTGGACTTCTTCTTGCTGTAATAATGATTTTTGGCATGATATTCAGCATGTTTCTTTGCTGTACTATCCATCAAAGCAGAGAAATACTCTAAGAGCCACAAATCTGCTGCAGTGTAATCTCTTTTCTGTAATTTTCTTTTCTAAAGTTGCACAGAATGGCACAGCAAGGGGGGCATCAGTGGAATTAGCATCGCTGTGACAGTCTTGTGCATGGTGGTGACACCAAGAGGGAAAGGCTCCTGCTCCCCCGAAGGATTTACAACTACAAAATCAGTTCACCAGCCTGAAGGTTGAAGAGGAGTCAACTGTGCTGCACGCTGATATCTGCTAGAGGAACAACCCAGCAGGATACAAGGAAACCAGGAGGTTCCTGAAGTGTGTTGGTGATAACTGCCTCCTCCAAGTGATAAAGGAGCCAACAAGAAGAGATGCTCTGCTGGACCTCGTACCTGCCAGTAATGAGGCGCTCACTGGGGATGTGAAGGCCAAAGGCAGCCTTGGCTGCAGTGACCGTGAGATGGTGGCATTCTGGCTCCTGAGGGAAGGAAGGAGGAAGGGTCAAAAGCAATCTCACAACCTTCAAGAGAGCAGACTTTGGTCTCCTCAAAGAGCCTTTGTGAGTGCTGAGGAAGCTGGAAAGTGGCATTGCAAGGCCACTCATTATCTTTGATCAATCATGGCAGCTGATACGGCCCTGGGCAACTGGCTGTAGGTAACCTGCTTGAGCAGAGGGGGTGGACCAGGTGACATCCAGAGAGGGGGAAATGAAGTTGCCCTGGGGCAGAAGTTTTTCCATGCTGTGAAGTGAGCGGGGCACAGCGGCTCTGTGGGCCATGGGCCGCTGAGGCAAGGTCAGAAGATGGACGTTAAGGGTCTTCGGTGTGGGGACCGCTCCTGTCAGGGCC
>NW_010199747.1:0-7500 GCF_000695765.1 Mesitornis unicolor
GGGCGGGCAGAGGAAGGGCTCCAGCAGAGGATTCTCCCGTGTAGCATCAAGCAGTTGACTGTATCTCACCGAATTATTATATGCTGAATTAAACTGAATATTCAACGTGATCTACTGTTTACAGGGCTGAAGCGTACGCGTAACTTTCACCTCTTAAGTAGGAAACAAGTGTTGCAAGCCAAGTCTAAAATATAAGTTACTCAATGCTGCCATCTCCAGGACAGTCCAAATGGTCCCAGTTCATCAAGTCTGCATTCAGGACAGAGGACCTGCTTGTAGCTTTCATCTTCTGGGTAGGTTTTGTTTCGCTTTGGTTGGGGTTTTTTTTCCCCTAGGTGACTCTGGATATCCCGTGCAGAGCAGCAGGTCGCTCTTTGCTGGCACTGACCTGCCAGAGCAGGCTGCTCCCCAGCCAGCTGGAGCTGACGCATGATAGCAATGCTCGTACTTAAGGTTGAAACGCAACCTTTTGTTTGGATTTATGTAGGTCCAAACATGGAAAAAGAATAAGCTAGAGACTTTTCTAATGCATCTGTATTACAAAGTTTGTTGTCAGGGAGATCATGATTGTACAATTATTTGAGATGAGACGTTAGCTGGTCAAAAGGTGAAAAATTCCCCCTTTAACAGTTGCAGAAAATCATGGAGGACCCAGAGAGGACAACAGGCAGCACTGCAAGGCATCCTCTCATGTTATCTTATGGATAACACCAGGAAATACAGCCTTGTTTCAAGGTGTTTACCAAACACAGGATGACAATTTGTAATATAGGAGCAGGGTCTAGCTGGTAAGACAGAAGGAATGAGAAGGAAAGATAGTAATAATCCATGCTGTATAATCTCATTCTTTCCTCCGCACTCTAGTTCATTATGACAAAACCCAATATTTTTATTGAAAATAAATCTATTACGCATTCCTTGAGATAAAGTTTACTGCAAACCAAATGTATGTCCACCTCCAACAAGTAGAACGACAGGAAATTGCTGCCTCAGCCCATGCCACTGAGTTGTGGGACAGAATTGCAGCCTCAAAGCATATTAAGATCAGCTCTCATGGCTGCCATTAATGATGAGGTACATTTTGTGGGCAGAGGGCACCAGCACCATACACATGTCGCACTGTACATGCTAAAAAGGCAGTGAGTCCTGTGGCAAGAGCACAGCTCCTAAATCCCTGTCCGTCTACAAGCACGGGAATGCACATTTGTGCACAGAATATATGTAGCACTGTTTTTTGATTAAACATTGTGCGGATCACAGAATCATTAAGGTTGGAAGAGACCTCCAAGATCAAGTCCAACTGTCATTATTAGTACTAAATAATAATTCGTATTTGCTCTCCTTCATTCTTCCCCTTGGTAAATGATATGCTGATATGTACATGTAAGTGGAATGATCTCTTGATGGAGGATAATAACCACCTGATTTGCATTGTGTTGTACAAGAGAAGATGGATTTGAGGGTAAAAGCAGGAGACGGGCCTAGAGTCACAGAACATCGAGTTGGAAGAGACTTGTAAGGATCATCAAGTTCAATTCCCTGATCCTCACAGCACTACCTAAAACTAAACCACAGGACCAAGAGCATCATCCAGACACAGGAACTGCCTGTCCCACCAGGTGCTAATGACTCCTGGTATCTGTTCCCCTTCAGTGTAGTGTAAGTCTGTAGCTCTGAGCACTGCTGTGCCAAATGATACAGGGCTGGTGTTCCCTTATGTTGCTAACATCAAACTCTAATTTTAGACAGCAGGGCTCCTGCTAATTAGTAACTATGCAAACCTAATGAGTAGGATGTGGTTTTTTTCAGTTGCTGGGAGGAGCTTTCTTCACAAAAGTATCTTTCTCTTTTGAGCTGGTGCCTAATCATACTTCAGGATGTAGTTTTTTTAGTTGGAACCCTGAATAAAAACTTGTGTTTCTGTTGAGAAGAACAGTAAGTGTTCCACATTACACCCTAATTATGCAAGATAAAACTAGCTTCCAAAGATCTGGCATAATTATGTTAACTCGAATTATACTCTCACACATAAATGTATGCATATTTATACCCACAAAATCTAACTCTGCTACTTCAGTGACAGACTCTACAAAAATTAACATTGTCAATTACTAATTATAGTATGCCCATGAAAGTGCAACACAGTAACAGCTTTGATAATTTCAAAGAATTACACCTTTTATCTATTCCATCACATTTGAATGTTTTTACTTTTATCTATTATTATAAATAGAGAAAAGCCAGATCAATAGATAACATGTCTGAAGCCAAATTTAAGGACATGCTGTTTGGACCCATTACTGCTCAAAGAAAATACCCTCCTCATTCTGTCTTTTTAAAATCAGTTAAATATCAACAAATTAACTTCCTACGCATGTTGCTTCTGAGTGAATTGCTTTTCATTTTTAGAATGGTTTTCCACCACTACAAACCTTTTCCTTTCCCTTATGCACCAGCAAACATGCTGATACAACTTAAAGGTCAAGTTCTTTTCAAACTGACAGAGGCCTCCAAAATTTTGACGAATCCCTCCAAGAATCACACCATACAAACAGAAAGGAATTAAGTCAAGTATCATTTGATGTAGGCTCAATCATATAAACTGATTAGAAAATGTAACCATGGAGAGAGGTGATTCAAAGGGTGACAGACAACCTTTCAAAGAAAGGAGATGTCATGCTGATAATAAGCAAGTACCTGCCATCGAAGGAGAGGGTGACTAGAGGGTCAATAAAGATACGATTGCCTTCAGCTACTAAAAAACCCCCAAACACCGACAAAAAAACCAAATTCCTCTTCTAACTTTTGTAGACATTTAAAATTATCCAAATATTTCATCTTTGTAGTTCAAGTTAAATTTTAGCCAAAAAAATCTGAATATGTATTAATAATATTTCAGTTCCTGAGCTCAATCTTTCACTCAGTAAAAAGGATACCTTAAAGTTCAAAGCCAAATATATAGACTTTGCCTTAAAGGTTATATTGATACATATTGATCTCCCTTACAAGTTAGATCATAACAAAGGAAAATAGCAGTGGCTTTGGATTGCAATACCCACACCAATCAAAGAAGTGATACAAGCACCTGCCCTGGCTGAAGGGCTTCTGGGCACAAGAGTGGGTACAAAAGCCAATTTGATAAGTGTTACATGAGACTCTTGGACAGGCTGGCAAGAACCCTTGGAGCAGGAGCATGGCAACCAGTTGCTGTGAAGAACACTGGCTTGATATGTGTCTAGTTTCCAATTTTGTCTCCAGAGAAAAGAGTGGCCACAGAGGAAGCACAAGTCACCGTGCTAGAAACTTGAGAAAGCTGCACTTTATGGCAAGATAGGATCCTCATCCCATGGGGAAAGAAACAATGAAACCCAGCAAGACTGCTATCATCAGGAATTACCACGAATCCTTGCCAGATGAAAAAACAGAAGTATCCCCTGAACTAGATTCTAGGGCCTCCCCCCCATCAGAACCCAACCCTACTCTAGAACCAGCAAGTGAGCTACAGCCTGCTCCAGAACCAAGAAGGATGCCTAAACCAAGCAAGCAAGCTAGAGTTGGTCTCGAACCAACAATGATCCCACTCCAGAACCAGCAAGCGATCTGGAAGCTGATCTAGACCTGCCTCCCTACCAAGCCACTAACTCCAGAATTCATACATGTTCTAGAAACAACTGCACCAACACCACCCTAGCTCTACAAGCAGCCAACCTCCAAAACAGACCTGGACTCTAGGGCCCTGGCCAACTGTATGAGGTTCAACAAGGCCAAGTGCTGCGTTCTGCACTTGGGTCACGACAACCCCATGTTCGTTAGGGACCTCTGGAGATTGTCTAGTCTACCCCCTGCTCCCATTTTACACAGGGTAAAGTATAGCAAGTGTCTCAGGTTCTTGTCCAGCTAGGTTTTGAGTATCTCCAAGGATGGAGATCCCACAGAATCTCTGGGCAACCTGCTCCAGTGTTTGACCACCCTCACAGCAAGAAAGGTCTTTCTTACATTTAAACAGAATTCCCTGTATTTCAGTTTGTGCCCATTGCCTTTTGTCCTGACACTGGGCACCACGGGGAAGGGCTCAGCTCTCTGCCCCTCCCACCACATCGACACAGTTATGTTCTGGCCCTCATTCCAAGGTTGATTTGATTGCATATTTTATTTATTTAAGCTCATTTGCAGTATTTACTTTTCTACATTGAACAGGAAGGATGAAACTTGCGTAACAACTCCTTCAAAAATAGCGTGGTTGACTCTAAACTAGTTAAAACATTACTTCAGTAAACAAGCTGTTTAATTTCTCTGTTAAAGGAAAGGTAGTAATATCATGATTACAGTGGAAGTGCAAAACAACAGATCTTACATCCCCAACTTACACTGTCATCTCTTTGAAGCAAATCAAGAATACATATGGAATGAATAATTAAAAGCTTCGAATGCATTACATTGCAAACAGTAAGGGTATCTGTTAGCAGCTGTACTCCACTATATCACAGTAACAAGAACTAGAAAGATCTAAGTCATCATTTCTATACCTCACTTATTAGGATTGTTTCTATAGCGTAATCTCCAGTTCACGTGTAAAACCATGTTACTTGTATCAGCATTTAGACAGAGCACATACATTAATTACATGACATATTTAAGTTATATTCCAGAGATCAATAACCAGTTTTAATCATAAACACACAATTTATACTGATTTTTTTAAAATTATGTTTCTACCTCCCTGTGTACGTTACTATGTCTCTATTTAAATAAACCAGAAAAGATAATACACCATTCCTATGCTTTCCACTGAGGAATATGGATATCCCACTGAAGTGTCACTAAACTAACAGGAAACTAAGCAATACTTCTGGATAATTCCCAGACTACACTGATCAACCTTCAGCTCTGCATTTATTATCTTTATATTTCCATCTTATAATATGTTCAGAAAACGTTTCCATGCTTCAGAGAATTACTTTTTTTAAAACTTTATTCTGTCTCCTTTGCCACAGACAAAATTGCCTCGAGCATGAATTTCAAAAGGGAAGTTACAGACTCTTTTATCCAATTTATAATCATTTTTGTCTGTTCATGGCTTAGAGAAATGGTCTCAAGCAGTTTTTGACTGAGGAAGGGAATTTCATAAGTCCATGGGGCTTTGTTTTTTACCACTGTGGCAAAGTCCACAGAGGTATGAAAACGAAGGCCAAATAGAAGGGTTTGCTCACAGTTATTTGGTGATATCAGCAAGTCTTGGTCTCGCTCACAGTCTTATTTAATCTTCTAGGCGTCACAACATTTAACCACCAACTACAGATAAAGCAGAAGGTAACGTGCGTGTTATTGCTCGCAGTGGTATTTAGCAGTTCCAGAAGAGGAGAAAAGCTGTTGCTCCCTACAGGATACCATGGGTGAGAGCCTTCTGAGGCAAGAATCAGCTACCTGTCTGCTCACCCTGCTGGGGAGGAGCAAATGGAGCCCAGCTGTACTGACCCTGACCCTTCTGCCCCTACTTCCCGAGTCGGGCTCACAGTTTGCAGGCCACTGTGTCAGAAGCCACATGGAAAGCATGTAGCATGAAGTCCGAGATCCTCTGGCCATAAGGAAGCTGCCTGTGCCCACTGTCTTTGCTGCTAGTCCTTTCCCCGCAGTCTGGTCTCAGGGGTGACTGCTTCCAAGCAGGATGCGTTGCTGGTGTTTGATCATTACTGAGTTCTCAGTTGTGTTAATCAGGAATGGGGGACTGAAAACGGGATAAGAGAGCAAAAGAGTAAGTGATGGTTTCTAGAGAAAAAGAAGTATTACCGTGCTTTTCAAAGAGTTCAGCAGTTGAGTCTATCTCAAGACCCAGCTTATGTCCTGTGATAGTGGACAAAATGTATTGATTTTTATCAACCTGGGAAGGCACAGACTCATTTCACAGGCTCCAGCTGTGATTCAGGGTTCCTTGAACTTTCACTTGTGTGACAGGATCAAGCTTAATCATGGACTACTGATCATAAATGGAACATAAATGGAAATTGGTCTCTGCTCTTTCAAAGAATTACTGAAAGTTCAAAGAATTGCAGAAAAGCCTCATGACACTATGAGATGCTGGGTGATAAAATGGTAAACTCTACACAATCAGTGACAGGCTCTGAGTTCATTACAGCTACTTCTGAAGCAGCTTTTGGTATTGTAAGAGGTAACTCTATGAAAACATCAGCTCAATACTCTTATGCAGTCAAAAAGCAAATAGGAAATATCATGTAAAGACAAAAAACCAAAACAGAACAAATTATTTTAGATATATAATCTATTGTGCACCTTGTCCTTGCCTATGTGGAAAAATTCTACTTTCTGGTCTTTAAAACAATGTTAAAGAATTAGAGAAAGATAAGAGTAGATGACCAAAGATAGCTCAAATAGCTAGCAGACTAAGATTTTTCAGGCTGGAAAAAGACTGCCTGAGAAGGAATGTGACAGACATCCAAAAACATCATTACTGGCATGGAGAAGGTGAAAAGGGATTGGCTGTTCCAATACAAAGGTTACAGGACTTGGGCTAAAACTAGAACATTCAAAACAAATACAAAGTTACTTCTTGAGGCAAAGTCAGTGAACTCATGAAATCACTGCCACAGGATGCCGTGACTTGATAAATCAGTGGATTAAATATCTGGGGAAAGCCTGCCTGTGCAATACAAAGAGAGCACAGCCAGGTCCAGAAACGTGTGAGGTAGAGACCCGCAGACGCCGGAAGTGTGTTCTGGGTAAGCACCACTGTTCATGGGTCTTACTCTTGCACACACCTCTAACCATCTGCTGTTGGCCACTGTTGCCAAATAGCCACCTAGAGGGGCCTTGTTATGATGCAGCACACACATGCTTATGCTTTTAATATTAATTCCACTTGATCCGGTAAAAACTCATCGACAACTCTTCACACGTGGTGTTTGCATCCATAGCCTTTGCTGTGCTCAGCCTCCTATGCTATGACAAAGTAGTGTAAGAACTACTGTTATTTGTGAGCCGTTATTTGTCTCAAAATTTGTATCAACAAAATTGCAGCCTCAATTGAAGCACACTGCAGAACTGGATTTTGGACTCAGTTTAATCAAACTCAAAATTTTAATGACTGATCTTAGACAGAAAAGCAAATTTAGGAAATTTTAGCCAAAATGCAATCAATTATTTTGAGTTCTGTCTGCATGAAAAAATAACTCAAACTACATTTTTCTTTTTTACCACTATTCAAACGTTTCCTTTTCTAGCCTGCTCTGAATAGTCTAGTCAAAATCCATTAAATTCTCTCAACTCCTACTTCCACTTAGTGCAGGTTTGCTGTATAAAAATGAAAGGCACCACATGCATTTAAATTCTTACCACAGTAATTACCACTTAAATGACACATGCCAAATTAGAGCAGTCATTTTTGGGGACATCACTGAAGAAACTGGTTTCAGCCTAATGGAAGTTAATAACTGCTACTTCCTTGGTACATTGTTACTATTATTGCTTAAATAAGGTCAAATTTAA
>NW_010199748.1:0-24050 GCF_000695765.1 Mesitornis unicolor
AGGGCTTTTCCAATCGAGCGATTCTGTGATTTGGGAGACAGCACAGCTGTGAGGACAGGCAACCATCCCTCTTTTCTCATAAAGGAAAAATAAGGAGCAGAGAGTGGTAGAAGATCTTCACAAAGCCCCGGCAGACTCACTAGAGCACACAGTCCCTATAACAACAACATATCTGTGTTTTCTTTTCTGTTTAACAGCTGGAGAAACTGAGACACAGCCATGAGGAACTCATTGACCTCCTGGCTCTCAGCAGCAGAACCCAGCACATAAATCAGGTCTCAAGTCCTAGCCCAGGGTTTTAGTAACCAGACCAGGCTAAAAAAGCAGCCAGGAACCTAATTGTACCACATCTTCACTATGAAGTACCTGACAACTCATCTGAGAGAGAAGAGGGATTGAAGCCATAATTTACTTGGTGGAGACCAGCAGCTACTGCCAATGAGTAATTTGCAACTCTTTTAGTCTGAAAGAGCGTCTATTTGATGCCAAATTGCATGATATGGGGTGAATTTGATAAGCTTGCAAAAAGTCCTCAGGCATTTGTTACTTCCAACTTTGTCGTTCGCCTTTTCAGGTTTTAATAAGATCAATAAACAAGCCAGCGATTCTGGCCTCCCTGCAAGACACGAAGCTTCTTTGCTGCCTTTTTCTCTCATCACCTTCTTCAGAGATGTCTGTTTTGCTTTCTGTTCTTGCCTTTCTGTTTCCTGCGGAATTGCACTGCGAGAAATAACTGCGAGTGTGTGATCTCTCGTCTTTTTCTTCTCAACTTTCATTTCAAAAACACAAGAACCAGAGGAAAAAAAAACCCCACTCCTTCAGAAAAGATCAATTTCAGATGTTATGAACTGTAGGACAAGGTTTCAAGACAGAAAGCCCTTCTCAAAGTAAAGAAACTGGCACTCACCCTGCAAACAGAAGGTGACGGTCACTCGCTGTGAGGCAGTGCTCACAGACCTGCCCAGAGGGAAAAGACCAGTTTAGCCATCTCTCTGTAATGCTGGATAAGCTCTCTTACAGACCTGAGTGGGGATGAAAGAAAAGGTTCAAGTGAAATTCAACTAGAAGCTACAATAAAACTCCCCACTGGACAAATACTTGAAGCTTAGGAGACCTCAGACACAGAAGTGTCATCGCTGTTTCGACAGTTAGCTTTTCACTTCTTCTCCTGTGGATTTTTCAAATATATAGTGGTTTTTTAATGCTTGTAAACTTTCAGTGGTTACAGCATTCTGCATCAAGAATTTCCACGGCTGAACTATATGGTCCGTAAAGAAATACTTCCTTGAATTGCTTTAAGTCTTTGCATAACAGTTTTTCCTCCCTGAACTCTAGTACTTGGAAGTCCTGGAAGAAACGCTGAAAAACCATTCATGAACTCATTTCACAGTGCTCCAGCCATTGCTTTTCCAGCCTGCAAAGTCCTAAGCTGCTGGATCCCTTCCTGTGTTGAATCTCTTCCCTACTTTGACAGTCCTTGGTACATCCTTTGGATCTTTTCCAGTCTTCCAGTAGCGTTTGTCAAACGTGAGGCTGCCAGCAAGACAGAGTGCTCAAGATGTGGGAGTCATGGATTTATACAGGGCTATAATCACGACTTCTACCCTCTTGTCTATTCCTTCACCATAATTCCTAACCTGACACTGTTTTCAGGACTGCTACTGATCATTAAGCCAGTGGTGTGGCAAAACTATCTATTTTAACCTCAATACCTTCCTCTTATAAGGCTACCAGGTACCTGGTGACCCACTGCTGAGTGTACAGCCAGGATCGATTTTCTCCCCATTGTGCACCATTTTGCCTTATTTTTTCTACACTGAATTTGATTTGATATTTTATCATCCAACCACCCAGAATAGTGAGGTTAATGACATTGTCCCCCTGTTCACCGATAAAAACCAGAGAAATGAAGACTTGTCCAGGCTTTTCAACAGAGCAGAGGGCAAAATGAGTCTGTTGCACCCTCACTTTTCCCCATGTGATAAAACACATTTCTCCTAAAGCTGCTTTAATGTTTTTGTGTTTTCCTGCAGTGTTTGAGGGGGTCCACACAAAAGCAGCCATTTCCCTTTGCTTCCAGAAGTGGGGAACGTTTACACAGAAGGAAAAACAAAACAAAACCAAAAATTAACTTGAGGATAGAACATGAGATCCTGTCCCTGAGAGATTTTAAGGAAGGAACCTAAACCACCACCTAAAATCTTGAAACCTGGTAACCAGTTAGCTGGTGAGTAATGGGGAGCGTGGAGTCACCCAAACCCCAGAAAGGAGATGGAGCTGGGATGAGGAGACCAGCACAGGGCCCTGAAGATGAGGGCTTGATGTTTCTTTTGCCACTACAAGGGTAAGAAGTCTGCACTGCACAGGGCAAGGGCAATGTCCCTGGCAAGGCTGCTGTGGGCTGGTATGGGCCACCCACCAAAAACCAACAACCAACCAGTTCCTGCAGCGGAACAGGATCATGGACCATGGGTCATGGACAGATCTGCATCCATGGTGCTTCTGCACACCTTTGTGAAAGATCATCAGCTTTTAATATTGAAATCAATCTCGCCTCTTGCCCAGCTTCAAAACCCCTCTGCGCTACAGCGCTACGAAAGATGGGACAGCATTTGGGGATGCGATCGACAACGCTGCAGGCAGGACGCAGGTTTGGGAAGCATATGGGCAATATCCTGCAAATCATTTCCATATATAGCTGTTATTTCAGAGCAGATCTTGTGTGTGTAACTGCAGCTTCTGTTATCTCCTTTTCTCTCCTACCTTCTCAAAACTTCCCATCTGTTGGGCTCTCAAATTAACTGGGCATTTTAGCACAATGGGCAAACTCCTCCAATCCATTATCTTGAAGGGAATCTTAATAACTTAGATTTCACTGGCCTGCATATTAACTCTTAGTTTTCTGCGGTTTGCTACAGTTGTCTACAAAACAACCCACCACACTCCACAGGCAGAGGCTACTGTGATATTTCAGGATGGACATGACCCTGTCTGATACACATGTAAAGGAGCAGCACCCTATTGAGGCAGCACCCTATTGAGGCAGCACAATCTTATTAGCCCCAAATGAATCCTATTTTTCCCAGTTAGCATCACCTCAATGTATTCAGAAGACCTCTTGGCCAATCTAGTTTGAATCCCATGATCTTTCTCAACCTCAGCCACTTCCGCTCCATTTCCATGGGGCAGGATCAACACAACTTTGTCACCAGTGCCCATCTCACTAAAGGCATCTTTGGTCAACGCCCTGTGCCCTGCCATGTCAAGTGTAACAACATTTATTTAAAAAATAGACAGAGCTTTGTACCTAATGAACAAAGCAGAGAAAAACCAACACTATCATATTGCTGGCTTCATGATCACAACTGTTTTTCAGAGCTGAACTAAAGGCTCTCTCCTGCAGAAAAGTTTCTTCTTATACATGTTTATAGAAATATCTGTTGGTCAAAATGTGTTTCTGACCAATATAAGCAAAACTCCAACACAACAAAAGCTCTGTATTATCCACATTGGAAATTCCTATCAAGGACCCAATCTATCGCAGCACAGAACAGAGCTTAATAGCAGATTTCTCATGCCTGGAGGCAGACAAAACACTTGGTTGAAGAGCCCAAGGGCTTGACCAAACTGACTGCAAGCAACAGAAAGAGTCTTGTGAACCTCTGTGAGCTGGGGCAAGACTCCACTGCGAGATTCCTGCTCTGATTTCCATCATGGTGCAAAACCGTGGCTGCTCTCAGCGTCACTGTCCTGGGCAAATAAATGACTCCCATAACCAGAAGTGCCTTCTGCTACATCAGCCTGCACTGGTAGTACACAGCTGCCCCAGGCCTATAAAATCTATCACTGCCTGTCATTTTATCCTTGTGCTGCAGATTCCCAGCCTAAGGATGTCTCTTCTTCATGCACACAGACTCTGACCGAGTAAGACCTTGAGACGTTTCCAGCACAAGCTCAAGGAGCACCTATGCCCTGAGACAGAGGAGCCCACAGCCCCTTCTAGCCCGCACAGTGGTTGATTTGCTTGACGTAGCCAGGAGAGCAGCCACCTACGGCCTGGAGCTCCAGACAATAATTAAGTTGATGGTGGGTTGCCCCAGCATTACAGTAATTGATGATTAAAGCAGGCGCAGGACCCCGCTGAGGCCTGGCACACAATAAGGCTGCTCGGTTGCTCTCCTCCAAATTTGCGCCATCGAGCAATTTTGTTACACGCATCATGTTCCAGGATGCTAACAGCTTCGCTGTTTCCTAATCAGCTGGGGCAATTTACACAGTCTCTGGCTGTGTTTTCCATCAAACCTCATTTGATTCGCTGCTATATTGCCATACTACTAAAGACAACCATCCTTCAAATACGCTTTCTGCACACATCATCCCCTTTCTCTACCAGTTTGAAATGAAAAGGGCAACACAGAGCTGTGTGTGCTAATTAAGAGAGCCCTTATATATTGCACTCTGCATACTTCTCTGCTTGCTTTCTGAAACAGTTCTCCTATCTAAGCCCACAGCTGATTGATAGAGTGAAAGATTGATAATAACAACGGTATCACCGAACATAGGTTTGAGACAGAAACGATGACATTTTGCCTTGTCTCATGAAAATAGGGCTCCACCCAGCCCACAGAGACGCAGGAATCCGAACTCCAGCTTAACCTAGCGCTCGGTTACCTTTTACATATGCAGAACAGAGAGGAGAAACATGTGACATTGCTGTGCACAAGCTTGCGTTGCTACTTTAAAGATCAGACCAAATCTCCTACAACAAAAGGCCTCAGGTGAGAGGGCGAAATCTCCTTCAGTCTGAAATACCGCCTAATTGGAAGCGAAGTGCCTCACGACGTGTTCCAAGCAAATACATTTGTACCATCAAATGCTTACCCGTAGGCAGATGGCTGGAATTGCACAGTGGGGTTCCTTCTCGCAATCTGCCGCCACTGAGAGCCGTTTGAGCCAGATCCAAAACCTCTTCAAGTCAATGGGAGTTTTTTCAATTAACTTCAATAGAGGTTGGGCAGGATCCAGAGAATTCAGTGACCCTGGAGATGTCTTCTGGGTGTCTGCTGACATTCTCCAGGGGGGAATTTCCAACTCCTTTGGGTTTTTTTTTAGGCAGTTCTGAAACGAGAGAGGTTTAGGTTACATTTCTAGAACTTCGCACTACAGGAAAATCCTGGCCCTGTTGAAGCGAGAAGGAATTTTGCCATTGATAGGAATTTACACTTATGACTACCATTTGCTCTACCCCAGGAGTTTTATCGGCTCAGAAAGCTGCTCAGGTTGGAAAAATGGTTCTTGCAGTACCAAACAAGCAAGGCCAAAAAATAAACACCCACCCGTTGCTCTTGAGATGTCCCATACCATGGGAGCACTTGCTGTGGTACCATCTTAAGATGCTACCCCTGCAGAGGCAACATCTGGAAACTCCACCGCTCCATTTCTTGGGGATTTAAAGCAGCGCAACCTGTGAGACCTATTGACATCAGCCTTTCCATTCCTCCCATGCTTGAACTATTTTGAAACACTGCAGTTAAGCCAAAGTCTCCGTAATTTTTACATTAACTCAGTCCACTTCTTGGATGTGAAGTGTAGCTGTTCCCCAGTTCTGTTTTACCTCTGCACAGAAATAGAAAGACTTGCTAAGTCTGCTAAGAGCTATGGCACAGCCCGTTGACAGCAATGCAGCTTTGACCAATTCACATGGGAGGCCATGACAAGCAAGCTGGGTGGCTTTTTGAAAGAAAAACAAAATTGACAGAAATAGAAAGATTTGCTAAGTCTGCTAAGAGCTACGGCACAGCCCGCTGACAGCAATGCAGCTTTGACCAATTCATATGGGAGGCCATGACAAGCAGGCTGGGTGGCTTTTTGAAAGAAAAACAAAATTAAGCATTATATTCAGGACCCAGTCTTTTCAGACAGCAAGTAACGAGGTCTACTGGGGATATGGCAAGTAAAAATTTCCTACATTTACCTCAGGTAATTATACACCTCTAGTGAAAAAATACAAGCAAAAAGAACCTCCCCCCTTCAAAAAAAAAAGAGGGGGAAAAAGGTCAGGTCAATGGTGGAACAGAGTTAAAACAGCTCCTTAAGGTGGCAGTCCACAAAGAAAACACTAAAACTCATTTTGAAGCCCTCTAAAGTGGGCCATGCTGTCTCTCCTCTTCCATATACAGCAAAAAGAAGCTGATATATGCTGATAGAGGCATATATACAGACTCAGTCCTCTGATTATTTACGTATCTGGGTTTGATTTAACCCGAAAAATTCAAGACCTGATGTTGGCTTTTGAAAAACAAAGCTCTTTGATTTCTTTCCAATCTCCAATTTTCATTTTTATAGGTAGATACTCAAATGCTTGGATTTTGGCAGAGATAAAACGCTTTCAAAATTCTCTTTCAAAAAGTGAAAATTTGAGGGTCTTCTTGTCATTGAACCTGAATGCAGATAGTGGCCATTTTTTGCTTGTAAACTTCTGAAAACCCTGCGCAATCACTTGGCTCTGGCTGGAAGAGTTATCTCCTCACTGCTGCATTGGCTTTTCCATGGCAATCCTACAGGTCCACAAATGGAGGGGCATGTATGCTTCTTCCTCGTGTGCTTCTTCCCTGGTCCATCCTTGTCCTGTGTCTTCCACGAGGAGAAACTGTGGCCACAGACCCGCATCAGTTTGAGGTTCTCCATCAGTTCGAGTCCTTCCTGCTTATTCCAGGCTTTTTAAAACATCTAAATCCTGCCATTCCTAGAGGAGGACAAAAAGGTCCAAGCCTGCAAAGAGTCAAACTACTAAAAGGAGATTCTACTGGGAGGCGATTTGGTCTTTCACCACCTTTTCAAATCAATCTCACCCAATCTTCCAAGCTGTGTCCTCAGCTACTGAATATATGTCTGTGCTGTTAACACGGGGACTAAGTCAGCATAAAAATCCTGCCCTCAGTTAACTAGCTCAAAGTCTTTCCTATAATTCGCGTTGACTGGAACGGTTCTGTAAATAATTTATTTTCGGCAAACCAGATCTCAGAAATAAATTTCTAAAACAAAACTCTTGCAAAACACAATTATTATTCAACTCCTTTTAACAATTCGATAGATGCAGCGCAATGACTTCCGTTAGCTATTCTCCTAGCCAAGGTCTACTACATCGTTAAACATTATTGAGTTGGGTCTGCCATTTTACTTGAAATTATGCGCCTGGCATTTTAGTCTGTGGCCATAAATGCTGGAAATGTCAGTTATATGAGCATCCATCTTTTTCACTACTGTCTCCCATCAAACATTAATGGTAGGAGCTCTAATCCATTCTGCACAGTCCCAGATATCTACATTTGCTAGGAAAAGAACTGTAACGGAGCGCACTGACAACTCACAGTAAGTAATTACTCTCAGAAATATCTCAGTAAACTCAATTTGCTCCCAGAGGTCTTTTAAATTATATCTCGTTAGAGCGCAATGCTTTTCCAAATGACAAGGTCACACAAAAAAAGCAAAACTCTATTTTATCTTTATCAGAGCTTTACCCCCCCTACCATAAAGCTGTTATAACACATAATTCCAACCAGATAGAGATATTGTGTTTTACTGTTGGAGCCCAGGAAAGCTATAAAGCAAGCAGAGTTGTTGTTTACAGTCACAATAAATTTGGAATATGGTATAGCATTCTAGGTGAGGCAAACGTTTCTACTGATGTCAGCTGAGTGGGAAGAAGTACTTTCTAAAAATTCACTGGTAAAATAATTTTCTTTTGCATTTAGGCTAAAAAACTTCTCATGAATTAGAAAAGGTGAATCTCAAACTACACTGATATAGCAGAACACACATTTTATCTCGTCACCCTGCCAAGCTGCACCGGTGACTTTATAGCAAGAGGTTATTGAGAAACAACACGTATGATGTAGTTGACCAACACTCCTGATTTTATTACAAGCTTTCATAGCTGGTATTCCTTCTTGTAACCCCAGCTCCTGAAGCCATGCAATTAGGAAAGTATATGAATTTTCATTAAAAATAGTCTTGCCATTGTTTTTCTGAAGACCTTGACAATCAGTTGTAGTGTACCCTGAGCTCAGAACCAAGAGATAGACAAACCCTGCAAAAAGAGACACTTGGAATTTAAATGCCAATCTCTTGCTGTTTGGGAATGGGGTAGGAAAGGACTCCTCAAGGCTTTAAGTCTTCATCGAACATATTAAAATAGTTGCCATGCAATCATATGGGACAATGAGTAAGGCAACTACAGAGCAAAAGTAGCAACGTAATCACATTTTAGCAGCAGTCATTTTGGGTAATAAACCTGCATCTTGCACTAATAAATAGAGATTTCAGTTTAACAGAAGAGAAAAAGCTAGAGGCAGCTGAGCAGATCCTTCACTAATGACATCCTTAACTTTGTTCCCATCTGAAAAACTACACCCTTAAGTGAATATGTGCTTTTATTCTTCAGTCCAAGTTATCTGGCACATTAAATGAATGCACCAAATCGAAACCCAGCAGCACTGGTGTATCTTAGCAAGCAACTACCTGCAAAGAAATTCTCCAAGGAATTCAGAGGATAACAAGGTGCCATCGAAGAAAATGCACAGCCCAGTTTGAGAGCTACTACCCAGGGGATGGGATACAACAACGTTCTGCAAGGAGGGATAAGCCCAAGCCTATCCAAAAATGTACTCAAATGAACTCACCTACTCGAAGCAGAGGACAGAAAAGCAGGAATAAGTTTGGAATAATACATGTCCTCATAGTGAGGGCTTTTTTAATCCTCCTTCTTTCACGAGGATATCATACATGAGTGATTTGGGAGAGACTGGCAGGAAATTTAATGGGCACAGCACAGGAACTGTCATAACAGTCAAGAAAGTTTCCAAGCAGCACTTCCACTTCTACAGACTTTAGCATCTTGTGTTTGACTTATTTCCATTTTTCTCTTTGCCAAGCACAGGCTGAGATTTGCCATCAAGAGACAATCATCTTGCAATCACCTTGCCCAGAAAATTTACCTTCTCTGAGCCCTGCCAACGAAAACAGGAGACTCATCTGACAAGGGATCCTCTTCATGCTCTTTATTTCCTTGCACTGCTTAATCAAGACAATATATAAAAGGCAAAAGTCTAAATTAATGCTCGTAAATACAGACCATAAAGCTAGAGTTTTGACCTGGGAATGAAAGGGCTGCAAAAACTTGTTCATATGTGGCAAAAAATGAAAACTAATAAATCAAATGACACCAATTTGATGAGGAATGAGATGCGAGCTTTCTAAGCCCAGTACAGAATGTATAGATACCAGGTAGTTTCCTGTATTTTTATACTATTTAGACTATAATTTGTGTGACCAACAAGCACTGCTCCATCCTCTTCCCTTTTCAGCCATTTTGTGCATAACAGCATTAACAGGGTTAACATCACCAAAGGGGGATTTTAGAAACGCCTGACCACAGCACCCTGCTCATAGCTACTCAGTTATTGAACTCTGTGGTGAGAAGTCCTCAGCAATGGCTCAGCCCGCTCAATAAAAATTCAAATAGGTCAAATCTATAACTGATCTGCATCAGGTAACTTAATGAATTTAGATTTACATCCCTGCAGATCTGCTCCATCTGACTTCATGAAGGGATCTGCGTCATTTCATTCCAGATGTAAATTCGACTCGCAGCGACGGAGTTGCTCTGATTCATATCAGCCGGTAACTTCATCCCACGATTGCAAAAGATCCCAGCTAATTTGTGTTGCTGGAGAAAACTGGGACAAATGTCTATATTTGTAAAACTATAGTCTGAGCTGCCTCTTACTTTAGTATAGTATCAAACATTTCAAAACCAACTCACAGTCTGAATCCACTTTCCTTTCGTTGGCCCAATTCTTTAGCGAATATCCACAAATCCCTGAAATATTTTAAGGAAACCAGAACTGACTGATACCAAAGTTAAATAAACATAATTGGAAATTAGATTTATCTCTTTCTGTAGAAATAAGGCTTGTGTCTGAATTCATTAAAGTTTGTCGCTGAGCTTTGACTTTTAATGCAGAGCAGAGTTTCATTCTTCCTCCTCTCAAACGAAACCAGGACGTTTCAAAGCTCAAATGAAAATGATACAGTCAGGCTCCATACAATTAATGTTGTTTAAGGAAAGCAAATGCTTTGTGTCAAAACCACAGTTTTCAGGAGAAAGGCACTAGAATGGAAAATTTTCAGCCAACTCTGCCAAATATCTGCATCATTTTTACCTCGCTGGAAACTCCTCATGTTGAGTCCCATTGATTTCCCGGAGCCAAGCGGTGCCTTGGCAGTCAGAGATGCTTGGGCCACACCATCCTGGGAGCACAGTCAAGGGATGCTGGGCTCTATGGATCCAAGATGTACGACTTCCTCTTGGTTTCCTCTTTACTTTCTAAGAGGGAAGGGGAAAGGTTAGTAATTCACCACTGCCTTAATTTATTCAAGCAGAAGGAGCATTTCTAATGTTTCTAAGACTCCTCAGTCTATCAGGCACATCATTTCTACCTTGACAGGCTATAAATTGAACTTGGAATACTGAAAAAGAGAGAGACATGTTTCCATTTGCTTTTTTCTTGAAACTGCATTTCTATCTGGCAGAAGATTATCCAGAGGTCTTGGAGGATGCTTTCCAGCTCCTTAAATCTTAAAGATCCTCAGATCTTTTTTAAATCTTTAAGTTGTTACATCAAGACTGAATACACACTTTAAAAACTTGGAGGCAGTTCAGCCACAGGTTGTTAGACTCGGTGCAGGACTCAGTGGGTAAAATTTAAAGCATGTGGGTCACTTCAGAAGATCACCACAGACCCTTCTGCTTTAACAATCTGCAAATCTGCAATGAGCAACAGGCTGTAATCAACCTTTGGCTGCCCTTCCTCATTCCCTTAGTTGTATTTTTTATTGCAATCCTACAGAGACACTTAAATTAAAAACATAACAGCAAGCCTGAAATCAAGACAGTTAAGTTTGAAAGAAAACGAAACAAACCAAATTACAACCCCTTCCTTTTTTTTCCTTTTTTTTTTTTTTCCTTTCTCATCACCCCTTTTATTCTTAAAGTATAGATACCACCAGAAAACTGAACCAATCTATTATGCAGCTCTGCAGCAGAAATCCAGGCTCTGCTGTCACTCTTATTTCCCTGCTTGCGGCATCACTAAATTCACAGATATCCTTGCATGAACAAGTCCTTTAACAGAGCACTTTGTCCTCTTTTTACCACCATTCTCACCAGGAAAACATCCTTGGATTTCACCAAGCTGAAGGAGTTTCATGGTGTGCTGATAACAACCAAACACAGTGGGTGTCTCAAGCCATGGCCTGGGACTTGGATATCACAAGTGCATGGAGAAAGATGGGGAAAGCGGGTAAAAGCAGTGATGGGATTATTTTTACCTCAATTTCCCAGCAGTTTGGAGTCAGAGTAGTGGATGGGTGAGCACCCATGCAGCCACTTTCGAACCAATCACATAGGCTTACTCACAAAACTCAGAGAAAATCCATTAACTCCTACAAGGCTCCATCCAGATTTACACCACCACTGCTGAAACTGGATGCTGGCCCATAAGCCGCTATAAATGAAGTTGAACTTGAGCCACTTCGTGTTTCTTGTGTATAGAAGAGATTGCAACGCAATCTTTTCTCTAGCTAAGAATGGGCTATCATCATTTTAATGCCCAATATCGCCCACAAAAGGCCGTAAAAACTTTTAACGCGATGATAAAGCCAGGCTTTAGCCTTTTAAATAATCTGCATCTTGACTAGCTGTCCAGTCTTTCTCCTTGCCAGTTACATTGAGGGGCCATAAACAAAGGGGAATGAGAATAGCCGGTAAATTAAAGTGCAGGCAACTGAAAAGGTCAAAGTGGTATGCTTTATTATTGTCTGTCAGCGAGTACGTGGCATGTTAAAATTCATATACTGGTCTTTCAGGAAAATAGAAACAATCTCTAAAGTGTATGAGGAATCAATCAGCATGTATCGACTCCACTAAAAATGATTGGACTGGGTGCATCTCGAAAGGTCTGCGGGTGTGGAGAAACAAACGCCTGGATGGATGGGGACACAGAGTTCCCATTTCCAAATGCAAATGCCAGCTCCCTTTTCTTTTCAGTCCCTCGGAGTGCATCTGCTGAAGGACACGTCCCTTTAAATCCACAAGCAAATTATTAGCAACAGGGCTGGCCAGATGAAGTCCCTTTACAGGAACTGGCTAATTCTGAGTGTGATTGCGTGTGAGGATAAGCGGAGAAGAAGAATTAGAGGGAGTTGACAGTTTTGAAACGTGTTATTTGTGATCAAGTCCACCAAACACTAATGAGACACAATGTCTTGCCTGCAGCACAGCCTGATATATTTTTTGTCACATAATTATACGCTACTGTGGCAGAACATATTTTCCGCAATGATTTTCTTTCTATCCATCTATCTACCTATCATGGGGGAGTGGACCAGCAATTTGCAAAAACCTGTCTTTAAACAATGATAAAAGATAAGCAGCGTCTGGTCTTACCGTTTCTCTTACAACCTGACTACTGCTCAAACTCTCCGATTCAGAATAAACGTATTTTCTTTTCTACTTTTGCCTACAGAAGGCTATGCCAGTTGTTTTCACAGCTGCTGGATTCACCCCCACTGTAATTTTAATCTCCTGGAGAACCAAAAACTATTGTATTTTCATGCCGTAACCGCAGTCCTGAGGCCACAAAACCGCACCTCTCCTCCGGGGGTTCAAAAGTGTGAAAAGGCCTGCGGCTGGTGTGGGTAATAAGCAGTGCTTATGTCTCACCACTTTTCAAAAAGGAAGGAGGGTAAATCTTCAGACACGCCACAGTGTCCCTTCCTTCACGTGGAGGAGAAAAAGTCCCTTGCAACATCTATTCTGATGCTAAACGCGCTGTATTTTGTCACGCTTCGGTCAGCTGCAGAGCTAATTTTACCAAATTCCAGTCCCCGCAGTGGTTTCTCCTCTCAGTTATTGTTGTCACAGATAATGAAATACCATTCAATGACACCGTTCTGCACCGAGCCTTACTGAAACTGAGCTAACCATCTCGTCTTGAGATTAAATACTCTGGAGGCTTAACTCAGGAGAAAAGCTGTCTGTGGAAACGTGATCCAAACCTGAGCGAGATGCACCAGAAAGATAAAGTGGCACATGGATTCCTGAGGTTAAGAACATAAATCCTGTAAAAAAAAATCCTGTAAGAGCAGCCCAGACTTTCCCATGTTCCCATCTCAAAAAGCCTGGATGATGGGCTCTTCCACCACAGGTCGTATCAACTCCCTCTTGGCCCTGGCTCCTACCCATCCAATGGAGAAATACATCTGTGAAGCTGCATTACATTTTCTGGAGACATTCACAAGCACTGAGGACTCTGCAACTTAAACTCCTTGGCCTCTGTCTCCACATTACAAACAGTTATCAGCATGTCAGTTCCCAAAAAAGATGTGCCCTTTTACGTACAGCACTCAAATGTACAACACAGACTGACATAGTCACAGTTCAGGATGGAAGGAGCAGTATGAACAGCAAGCGCAATTTCATTTTCAGGAAACGGCCTTAAAAGCCATTTTTGTACTCTTTTTATATCCTACAAAAAATTGTTCGTGTATTCCATAGGGTATAAATGATCCTTAATAAACTCCGAGTACTGCATGCTATCTGTTTCTATAAATTATTAGCACATATATTGCAACGAAGCTAAAAACCCACATATGTAACCTTTTGCGATGAGGAATAACTGCTCCCTCATCAAATTCTAGCTAAATTCTGCCTTTGCAACCTCTTATCTGAACCACATCTTAATAACATTGAACAGCAATTTCCCTCCTGGAAGCCAAAAGAGAGTCTGGGCTGCTCATTACCGCAGGCTCTGCCACTGGCTGGCCCCGGGTAACAACACTGCTTCTGCCATTCGTTCATCTCCCAAAAAAGCCAGACCTTTGCCTCTTTGCTCAAACAGCTTTGCTCTTTCCAAACATTCCTTCTTTACTTCTTGAAGCTGGATTTGAAATGCTTTCCACAGTTGACAGGGTTATCTGTCCAAGCAGGAAGAGAAAACTAAGGAAGATTATAATTATTAATAATTTTATTAATTATATATTATATAATTATGTACTCATCATATTAATTATCAATATTTTATTACCCTGCTGATGAAGGACACAGTCATACAGAGCCATCGACCGCTCCATATGTTTTATGCTTTTAGTCTGAGTTTCGCATAGCAGGATAACAAGGCATAAGTGATATTCCTAGGTAAGTGATGGATAGATAGCTTCTGTTGGGTAAACCATAGAACCAACTGTGCTCAGCTCTTTCCCTACCTATATATGACCTACAAAATTGGCTTTACTCCCCTATATTAAAGAAATCAGCTCACAAACTCTCTTCCGTAGAAGTCTGACAGCATGGCAAGTTACCTTCCTTGGACCAAGCAGATTATCACTGAGACCGCTAGAAAGGGACGTAACGTACAGCATCGCCTCCAACACAACTTTTCACTCTTTTCCAGCTGATTTTCTTGTCAGTCTGTGGCTCGTATTTATCTTCTTTCCCTGCTCATTAAAGCTGCCATCCATATGACTGAAAATGCTAGGAAAGGCTTTGGGCTAATCAAAGTAAATCCCCTTTTCAATCTCCTTTGCATAGGCAGTTTGCTCATCAGCTGAGAGCAGAGCCAGGAGAAAAAGAAGAGAGAACATTTCCAGTGGGTCCCAAGAAGCTGATTTTTACCAGTATGTCACAGCCCATTAATATTTTGTCCATGCTGGATGCAATCTAAAGACAGAGATACCCCTTTTTGACACACCATTGCTGTATTTTCCATCTGTGGCGTCTCTGGGACTTTCTAGAAACCACCAGGTGAGAAACAAAGATATTCCAAAATGCTTCTGGTGCTGGCCAGGGAGGTGCCACTGGTCCCAATACCAACTGAATACCAAGGACTGAGATGACACACGCCAGGCAGACATTTCCTAGTGCCTGCAAGCAGATGTGTCTCTTCACAGCTGAAATCTGTGTGAAATGGGCACACTTCCTCAAAGGAAAATGAAAACTCCCATGCTGAACATCTAATACGTACCATCTGTAGCAACTGAAGGGTGCAGGGTCACTGCATTCAGCCAGCCCAACCCAGCAGATTAGAAAACCAAAGATGGATTTTAAACCCACTTAAATCCAGCCAGCCAGCAGGCAGGTTTAAACACTTTCTTTAAAAATCCTTCCTTTTCCTTTAGGAACAGTTTGAACTCTGGCCGCGAATGCCGTGCCAGGTAGTTTTAGCAGACTGGAGCGTGGAGCAGGATATGTTTTAAGGCCATTTCGTCTTACTACCATTAGTAGGAGAGATTGCACAGTACAGTGGCTACATCACTAGGCTGGAACTCAGGGCACATACAGCACCATGCCAAATGCAGACTCAATTCTTGGACCAAAAGCAGGCAAAGCCACACCAGTACCATGTTGTTTAGCTCTACTGGGACCAGAGCTTCTTAATTGCAGCATGGCACATCATTGACGTGATCGCTCTGCTCAGGGAACCCAAGGGATGAACCAGACCCACAGAGGACCCTGCAAAATCAGAATTAGGCCAAAATTTCCCTTTCTAGGTCAAACATCACTTCCTAAATCCAGATAGGAGATGCAAACAATCCAATACCTCTGGCAGCCTCGGAAGCAGGAGTCTTTTATATCATGACTTGGCTTCGTCTGCATCATTTCAGGCCAGATCTGTTTAAACGAGGGCAAAGCAGAGACTTGATCCTGCACCGCTACACACACTACAGACAGCACAATGAAGCACCGAGCATATCTATGTAACAAAAAATTAGCAGTAAAAACCTGAGCAAAACCCAAACCTGTCCACAAAGCATTGCAGTTTCAATGAAAAGAGTCTGTTTAGACAAAATTCTCTATCATCAAAAAACCGCCTGACTGAGGCGAGGCGGCAAAGCTGCTGTGTTTTTCATCACCTGAGATATTCCCCTTCTGGAAAGCGCATCTGCTGAGATAAAGGGGTAATTCTGACGTGTTGGTATTTTACAACAAAGACCTGTGTGAAAATTTTCCATCAAAACCGCTGAGGCAAACCGGGCTTTTGATTCAATAGGAAAAAGCTCCATTTTCCACTGGAAAAAAATACCCCAAACACCCCAAACAGAAAAAATCTCTCTGAGACTTTGCTGCTGTAGTGCTTCAAAAGGAAATGAAGTCTCTTCTCCCCCTCTGAGATCCCACCACGCCACCTCCTTGGCCAAGCATCCCGGCTGATCTGTGCATCTCACAGCATGGGCAGGGACTCCAGAGGAGAGCCGCTACCTCTCACCAAGGGATAATCACTATAACTAGTCACTAATCACTGAAAATATACTTCAGATAAGGTTTCCAGCACAGAAAAAGAGGAATGTACAATGTTGGGAAGACAAAATCAGATGTGGGGGTTCACCAGCTCATTTTGCTTGCTCTAGACGTGTTCAGAGCTCACTGCAAAAATCTTTCCTCTCTTACCCCTTTCTCTAGGTATTTGAAAGTGGTAGGAGTAGAGGTGAGTGGAGAAAAGTGTTTTAAGCATCAGGAAAACAGACTGATGAAGAGGGAAAGGGCTGGTGGTAGATTTTTGTAAATTCGTGCCTTAAAGTTGGATTCATTTATGTGCTCCTCAGTTTACTGCACTTTGCATGGCCATCTCTGTAGGCTGAGACTTACACCACTTCTCCTTCTCACTCCTCCATTCCCTCACCACGTACCTCCTACGTGAAGCAGAGTATCGAGCAAATAACACTCCTCTGTGCAAAGCAGCTTCATGCTGAGATGCTCTGGAATATTATTCCTCGCTAAATCTTAAACTCAGACTTGGGTTAATCTAACTCTGTGTGTATGAAGCCTGTCTCTGGTGCCATCATCTACTGCAAAGACTAATCTAAGGGGACAATGCTCCACCTGAGGACCCATCCCAACACAGCACAGGGGATGGACAAGGCACAAACCTGGGGGGAAAGACTTAACGGCTTCACTGCTTCTGGCCCCTGTGCAGGCGATGTCTGTACTCAGCACCAATCTTGCACTCTGGCTTTAGCTCATTGCTTCCCCAAACCAGGAACTGCAGACACTGCATAAAGGAGCTAAGTGAATTATAATTTTTGCCCCTTTTTTCTTTAAATTCAAATGAGATTGATGTTTGGATCAGAATTCTGGGAGAGGTTCAAGGTTAATGCTCCTTTTTTATCCAAATGTGGCTCTCCCATCCTTCATTTCAGCCTGCAAAAATACCTCTGCTCGGTTTTTTCTGACAGCCCTGGCTTTATCTTCACCACCTGCTGAGTTGCTTCGGACATAGTTAGCGTGTTCTCAGATAAGAAAGTCAGCCTAAATAAGAAAAAAGTAAATGGAATATATGGGAAAACAGATAAGTGAAACAATGATGGTCTCAGGTCTTTTTCTACCCTAAGGACTCATTTCCTTACTCATTATTTACCTAACAACCCTGCTCCCACTGGATGTGCATTAACCAAGCCCCTCTACTGCCATCAGCCCCTTGCCCACAGCAGACATTCTCACACTGGTGGTTTGGCATCGATGCATCCATGTGCTGGCACCAAGGGTGGGGAGGAAAATTCACACAACCCAACCATGACCGCTTGCTTGATGGCAATCATTTATAGCATCATTTTGTTGGAAAACACCTTAAAGATCATCGAGTCCAACCATAAACTGCCCACCACTAAACCACGTCTCTAAGCACCTCACCTACCCATATTTTAAATACCTCCAGGGGTGGTGACTCCAACGCTTCCCTGGGCAGCCCCTTCCAGTGCCTGACAGCCCTTTTAGTGAAGAAATTTTTCCTAATATCCAATCTAAACCTCCCCTGGCGCAACTTGAGGCCATTTCCTCTCGTCCTAATTTGAATTTGTTCTAATTTCCTGAGTAAACCTAAAGGGAGTGTTTTAAAAGAAGGTGGCAAAAACCAGACCATCTCCTTCTGAAACGAAAAGGCCTTGAATGGTACCATTACTGCTCTGGGTTATTGCTGCTCCAGAGTCAGCCTTGGCTCAGCCCCAGGGCATGGAGGGGACCTGGTGTGGCACAGGCCTTTGGTGGGTCATGGCAGCACGGACAGGGTGAGCATCCACGAATTAAGCTGCTCTAGGAAAGAGGTTTCCCTGTTAGGCAGGACCAAGCTGAGTCCAGCAAAATGAAGCTGGATACGACTTAAGTATTTAGGCTGATAAATGTGAATATCTGTGCTGTAATAAAGAAGTAATTTGTGTGAAGGGAAATTGCATTATGCTTATTCAAAGTCAAATTTATTTCTTCCCTTTCTTATTAAGAAACTCATTTTAAAAATCCCAGCCTCAGGTCAGGGTTATACTTAGAGGGCTGACTTCCTATCTGGCAGTGCAGAATTCAGGATTCCTAAGAAATTCCTTACTGTAGTCAATCAACAGCATAAGCCCCCTATTTGGGCCACAAATTTCCTGTTTTTCTTTTAATTAAAAAATAGCTCGAGGGCCTGTAAAGCTTAAATTACTTGCCATAGCAAAAAACGCTTCGCTAAGAAACCTATTAGGAGATACGGCCTGAGAGCAACAGAAGCTCTTCAGAATAAACAGAAGTTCAATTTTTTTAAGGTAATGGAGAGGAGGAGAGATATTCGGGGCCGTTTTTCTCAGCTCATTTAGGACTGTCATTTCCTGCCCTGGAGCCATAGCTGAGTTATCCTCCGAGGAGATCAAGAGAGAGCTGCTGGGGAGACAGCCAGTCGCTTAGCAGAACGGCGGCAGGAACTTGTCTCTGTGTGTGTCCCTGCCAATGTGGGTTTATTTTAAATATGCAGACCTTGGATCTGAGTCAGTTACAAAAATACCACCCAACGACCGCCACCACAGTTTGCATTGCACATCAGCTGGCAATTTTATGGCATACATACTGTTGGTTGGCATCAAGCACCCGTGAGCTGTAATGCAAACGAGAGTGGCAAACAACCTCCACTGCCTCCAGAAAGATAAATGGGGGAAGAACAAAATTCCAGACTTACACACAGTGCCTTGTTTGGCTTCCCGGAGTTGCAATGTACTCAGGAGCTGGGGTCCCTCTTGCCTGCAAGCACAGCTACCACATCCATCCACTACAACTCTCCCTTCTTAATTTTCTTCTGATATCCCTCATTTTCACCTAAACGGTGCAGAATCCTCCTGCATCTCAATCTTTAATAGCAACACTGGGGAAAAAAAAAACCCATCCAGAAATGGCAGATTAGGTTCAAAATTATCCCTCTTTTGAGAGGCAGTGACCACATAATAGTGTTACGCTCTAGTTAGGCTTAAAAGCAGAGCCTTGAATTAGAGAGCAGATCATAACATTACAGCGACCAGCCACAAGGCTTAAATGACTGGGAATTTCATGCAAAAATACGGATGGGCTCATTTAAACACTAACAAGCTGTTGTCTTGGCCTAGCCGCAGAATAACCGAAAAGGGATAGATGAACTTTCAAAGGGTTCTCAAAACAGCAGCTGCGACTTTTGAACTATTCTCCTGCAAATGGATCGCCCACAGCAAGGGGGACAGACCAACCTGACACTGGGAAGGCTGAAGAAAAGCTGAATGAATGGAGAAGGAGGCATTTATCCCTTATCACCAGGATGGGAATTTATTTCTTCTCTAGCTGCTTCATTAGGACTTCCCCAGCCCCACGACAAGAGCCCTCTGCGGTTCTCTGGGCATGGTTGAGGATCAAGGAGCATCCATCACTCTAAGCCCTGACCCTTGGTTTGCTGAGGAGCGTGGAGGAATTCACGGTGGAAAGCAGAAGGCAGAACAAAAGGGATTTCAAATTTTGTGTTGAAAACTGCTGTACTCATGCAGTACATCTCATGACACTAATGAATTAGAGCAGGATTCCTCTGGCTTTGTGAACACATGATCCTCTTTTGGGTTATCTTACACTTAACGCTTACAGGTTGCGACTTCACCTGGGGGCTCACAGTCCTCCCCTGAAGACCAGGAACTGGTGCTGCCAACAGAGATAAGATGGAGGCATTTTGGGCTGCTGCCTGCGCCTCCTTGTTCCCTTTTGCATCCCCAGTTACAGACAACAGCATCATGTAGCTGGCAGTGATGGTTGAAACAAAACCAACTTGACTACACTAGGCATAACCAATCCTGGGGCAAGAAACAGCCTGCAAGAGAGAGGAGCCTTCACTGAGGCTCTACCAGGATTCGCACCCTCTGTCCAACCCTGCCAGGGTGCATGATTTACACTGGAGCTGAGCACAAGCAAACTGGCCACGAGGAAAGCTACATCATCCTTTAACTGACTGTGTGGTTTGTGGTGCTCACATGTGCAAGGGCTCAGCTTGTGTTTACTGCCTCCTGAACACCTCTTCAGTTTTCATGGCCAAGTTTCGCTGTCTTAAATCACAACAGGAGCTGGCTCAAAATTGGCCGACCATGGCATCCAAACAGCATAGGAGTACCTGAGAAGTCAGGGAGCGCATCTCATCTGGGAGAGGGCAGCAGGAGGTGGCAGGGAGCAAACACTAAAACCATCTTTTGGGTGAAAGTGCCACCGCGACAGCAGTGGTTTATGCTGCCGCGTTCAACTTTGCACGGAGAGAGAAGAGCTGCAGCACAAGCTCTGTTCAAAGGCAGCTGTAAGAAGCTGTCACCTCTCCGTTGTCGGTTACCGGCTCTGATCTTACCCAGGTGACCTTAGCATGCACTAATGTATCGAAAATAATAAAGCTCTGACCTGGCAAGTTTGATCCCGTGACTGCCAAAGCTGGATTCTCCCTCCACACCTCCTGTCACTAACAACCTCTGGGAGAGAAAGCACCTTTTCAATGGCTCAAAGAAGCCTTTTCAATACAGGAAAAAAAAGAAAAAGGATTTCACAAGCTGAATGCAGGAATCCTGCAATGCGCTGAAATTTCTTTTATTTATCTGCATTTTTAAACTGCAGGGCTTTTAGCCGCCTACAAGACCCTGTACAGACAGGGTAAGTGTCACCCTTTCCAGACAGGTCTCATACCATCTCCCAAGCTTTAAATACAGTCTCCAGACCTCACCCATTTTAAGGCCTTAAACCTTCTATGTAATGGAAATGAGACCAACCCCATCTCTGAAAGCACAGGGCACCCCTTTATCCAGGACAAGGCAGAAAATGTTGTAGCAGCAACCACTTTAGAGACTCATAGCACCGACCTTCTCAGATAGAGAAGAAATAAATCTATTCTGCTGGGGTAAATAGGAGATTGAGTGACGGTAACGCTGCTGTGTTTTCCTGCTTGTTTAAAAGAACGGAGGCCGGAGAGAGAATTTAATGTTGGGTTTCACTAGAAGAGATAAAAAGCGACGGGGACATAATAAATATAACACCTTCTGCCTGGGTTGCCTGGGATACAGCATCTAGGAAAGATAGACAGAGTGGGTGAAGTACGAACCGGTCCCAATTCTCACAGCAATCATTGCCACCAAAATGCATTCATGTTGTGCCATTTTCCATCTTGTTATAATCTTTGTCACAAGAAGGAGGTTATTGGACGAGAAGGGCTTTTCCATATTGGCTTTAGCAGCGTCGCTGCCACTTCCTTGATCTTCTCAATATTCTGTAATTGATCGGTTTGCCATCCCAATCTCCTCTTGTTTACAACCTCTGTAACTTGTAGCTGGCCAGGCAATTCAAATAGCTCAAGGACCGCTGAAAAATCCCTGCTTTACAGCACTCGGCTTCACGGAAGTAATCAAAGATCAGGGGTCACAGCTTTGGGCTGGTGTAAATAGATGTAGTTCCAATTACGCCGGTTGGGTTTATTCCCTGCTACACGCCCTGAGCAAGTAAGGTCCATTCTGCAGTCTGTTGAACAGGCCACCGCTCTATGGAAATGCCAAAACACACCGATAACTTCCATGAAAAGATGCAGAAGCAAAATATCTCGCTCTTTCTATGGTGTTTCTGGGGGAAAAATCATCTAAAGAAATTCTGCCTAAACAATCACAAATAATGAAGAGGAAAATCTGTAAGATTTAAATCCTTTATGACAGTTCTTTGTCTGTACTGGAGGCAAGGCCCTGAATCTCTTCTTGGCAGTGCCGAGATCAGTCCTTTGCAAAGGCAAAAAATCCCTCAGCAAGTTATTAAAGCCTGCCACAAGTTAACACTGCCTTTCCATCCACTTCACTGGGCCTTAAAGTACTCCTTTGGTCTACAACTTGATTTGTCTTCTGTAGAAGGGGAATGATGGTATTTTTTCCATCTCGTTCACTTGAATGGAGAATATTTAGGACAGGGGTGCCAAACTCAGGCATGTCTAGCACTCACAATGGGCAAGAAATTTCAAAAGGGCACAGCCTACAACATACAACAGCCTACAACCATTACTCATTACAGTTACCCATTAAAATGTGTTGGCTGGCCAAAAGGATGGGATGAGAATTCCCTGCCAGGGCAAAAAGCCTCTCTTTCCATGTTAAGTAGCATCCTAATGCATGGGCTTTTTGTCCCATTAGGGAAATAACAATGTTTTTGCCTGCTGAAGCATGGGTTTCTCTCTGCAAGGACCAATATTGACAGAGCCCCTCTGGCAGCACATGAACTGCATTTTCCCCCACACTCATTTGGGTCCAATATAATTTTGGGCAGCAATATCAGCACCTCATGAGGCAGCTCTGCCCAACCACATTCACCCATCGTTCACCAAAATTTCCATCGCGAGTCCTGTGCTTCTCTGCAGCAGCAAAAATGTCACCGTCGCTGGCAGAGCCAGGGTCCAGAGGCTGCCCTCGAGCTCCGAGCTGATGCTGCAATTATCAGGCACCTCGCAAAGGCTGTATGCAAATTTATAACCAAATGATCAACTGGGGAGGATAAAACGCTCCTGTGAGTGAGACACTCGCTGCATTGATTGCGTTGGGGGTGGACACAGCCCAGCCAAGGTCAGCACTGAGCTATTCGACAGGGGCTGCTTGTTTTTTTTCCCCACTCTGCAGTCCTACAGCAGAGTATTAAAAGGATTACGCTGTGTGTACATGCAACATACTTTCTACCACACAGGATAAAGAGTAAACGCTCACAAAATTACAGTATCTTTGAACTTTCCAGATCAATCTGATTGAACTACATACATCATTTTAAGTTTACAATACACTTCTTGACATCAAAGGAGGGGGAGAAAAAAGGATGGTGTGTTTTTTTAATCAGGCTGATTAGAAGCACTGCTGTGACATCTCTTCTATGGAGTTTCAATAATTCAGTGATTTTCTTTTAAATTGCAGTATTTTGTATATTTTAATCTCTTGTTTTATTTGGCTGCCTTTGAATTTGTTTCCAGGGAGTTCTTGTGTTAGAATCCTGGTATAATGTTTTTGTTGGTCTGGTATTTTAGGGTTTTAATGTTCATAAGAAACCCGAACCAGGAACAATTTGTTTTTATATTAGCAAAATAAATTGATTGAAGGCAATTCAACAAACAATATCTAAAATCAAAAGAATCACCTTGTACTGATCTGATCTGTTATGGACCTATTTCTCTCCCTCCAGATTTAACTCTGAGATCCTCTCCTTTATTCCTAAAGAGCTCATATCCATTAGATAGACACACATAGTTCGGGATCAGCACACAGACTTCCCAAAAATAAGAGCTATTTCATTTTCTCCATTTATGTTGGCACAGCGAGTGTGGAACTGCTGGTTCAGAGGCACGTGTTTAGTTCCTGTAGATCAGTTTAGCTGCCTTGATATCAGCCAGGCTATGTGATTTCCACCAGTTAAGATACAGTCCCTTGGTTTTCCTTTAAGTTCCTGACAATTTCGGTAATGTGCAAGTTATGCCGGAATACTAAAGCAGCACAGCTTCTTTTCTAACCCTGTGCAGCAAGCAGAGGTCACTAGGTAAGCTTTTGCTTCTTTGCTCTCTGAATTTTAATTGTGGTTATTTCACAGCCTGGCTCTAATTTCCAACACTAATTTATAATGAAATCTCGGTATTTTGCTTAGCTCCTGGCTTTATGCTTCTTGCTTGCCGGGCTGCTCTGTCTATTGTTAGCTGATT
>NW_010199748.1:24065-67305 GCF_000695765.1 Mesitornis unicolor
CCACATAATTGCAAAAAATCTTGCCGTGCCCTTCCCCAAAGGTTTTCCAGGTAAAGCTATGGCTCGTGGCAGATTTCTGCCCCACGGCTCAGTGCTGTTTGCTCTTTTTGCACCATTTCTGTTTATCACAGTGAATAAACCAAACACAAAGACCTTTGAGAGCACCTAAAACTTGCAAAAATCTAAGATGTTGTCCTGGTTTGAGCTAAATAGAACTAATTTTCTATTTAATGATTTTACTTTTCAGCTCAGTCTCTTTTAATGTATTTATGTAATTATGTAAAGATGTAATTATGAAAAGAGAGTTGGCCAAGCCGCCACCAGAACAACTGTGCTGGAAGAGTTGCTACGAGACAGAAGGACCATAAGCCATTAAATAAACTTCACAGTCAGTGAGTTGACTTCACGAGGCATCCAGACTCTTCCTTGCAATCCTTCCACCAATGGTTCCCAGTGTTTTGGTTCACTTGCCAACATGGTGGCAGGAGTTTGACATCTTCCCCTGCTCCATTCACCATGGGTGCTAGGAGCAGCCAAAATGTGGACAGTGGAGTCCTTTCTGCAGCCTGGGGACCATTTGCTGCAAGAAAGAATGTCACAAGCTGGCTCTAAACCAAGGACGTTTTCAATATCAGCCCTTGAAGCTCCATTTAATACAGCAAGTGCAAGCTCAGCTACCACTGTCAGATTTTACAACAGAAGCCAGATGGGAGAGGCAGTAAGGATGAGGATGCTTAACCAGGGATGAGCCATCTCCCGCTCCTTACCAGACTGAGGGGAGACCTCATTCATGTTTATAAATATATAAAGGGTGAGTGTCACAAGGATGGAGCCAGGCTCTTCTCGGTGACAAACAATGATAAGAGAAGGGGTAATGGGCACAAGCTGGAACACAGGAGGTTCCACTTCAATTTGAGAAGAAACTTCTTCTCAGTGAGGGTGACAGAGCACTGGACCAGGCTGCCCAGAGAGGCTGTGGAGTCTCCTTCTCTGCAGACATTCAAAACCCGCCTGGACGCCTTCCTGTGCAACCTCATCTGGGTGTTCCTGCTGTGGCAGGGGGATTGGACTGGATGAGCTTTTGAGGTCCCTTCCAATCCCTAACGTTCTGTGATTCTGTGATTCTGTGGTGTGGCAGGGCTGCAGGACAACTGGGAATGCACTCACAGCCATCTCACTTGTTCGATCTGTATCCCTCCTTCCCACTTTTAAGTTGAATGGATCATTTCTAGAGCCCCAGTGTACCAATCTTTCCTTCTTTTAAATATTCCTGTCAGTAAGGCCTGAGCAGGCTCGGTCTGCAAGACCCTGCCTGACGCTCTAGCCTGGACCACCATTGTGTGTTTGATTTGTATTTAATATTCCTGTCAGCACCGCAGGCCTCTGACACTCACCCCGCATTACTCGGTTCCTCCTACCGTTGCCAATAACGAGCGCTGAAGTATCAGTTCCCAGAGGTTTGACACGTGAAGCTGAAGAATAGTTAGATTATCGCTGGTTATGCAGACAGCACGTTTGACAGCCTCACAACGATGCTTTCAGCTGTCAGTTATTGCAGCTACAGCGTGGAAACCACAAAAGGGGCGTACGCTGACTACGCGCTACCAAGGCACCTATTTTGGAAGGGGCAGGCTTCTGGATAAATACATTTTATGACATAATTGTGCTAACTCAAAATAATTTTCTTTATCTCTTGGCAGAGAGGCAGTTTTCCACATGCAAATTAATTACAGTAAGGTTGACTCACATTGACACTAGAAGAGAGGGTGGGCACGAACATTTCAGCTCTAATTCTGTGCTGCAGCAAATTCTCGCATGACAAATGTCTGTAGTACTACAGCTTTCCTCCATAGACAACCAACAGACGTAACTGAACTGCAATATTTGGTCCGATTAAAATTAAAAATTCATTTCCCATTTAAAAGATTCGCCACTATAAAGGGAAATCAGATTTATAGAAGTCAGTATTTCAGCTCATATGGACATAGTTTACAGAAGGCGTATGACTTCTCTCTGGAAATCAGGCACATTCACAGTTTATCAAATCAGGCAACCCACATCACTGATCTCTCCAAAATTATGGCTTAAGTCAATTATTGCTGGGGGGAGGGATTGAAGGTGTACACAGTTCTACTCTGATTATATTAATGAAAGGGCAATGCAGGAACATTAGAAGACAAGACATCATCCCATTTAAAGAAATACTTGAACACAGCAGCGTAGTTTCTATGAATCCTACCTTTAGATGAAGCAATCCACAGTTTGTTAGCAGACACTATAAAATAAATTACATAAAGCCCTATTGCTAGTCACTGTTTTACCATAATACATGCTGGTAGGTTCCTATGTGCCTGAGCTGTCAAAGGCATCCGACTCCTTCTTTGACTTTATTTTTTGCCACAGTTCTAACACAACTCAGAATAAACGTGCAACTTCAAAACAGCCAACCACAATAGCTCAGGGGACAGTTACAAGGACAGGGCAAGCTTCCGCTCTGTGCTCGGTCCCCATTAAATTCTTTTGCAACCATTTGAAATGCTTGCATCTATTTTAGTTACTCACCTGCCAGGTAGCCTATTTGCTGCTGTATTCCAACGTAGCCAATGCTGGTGCCTCTGATATCGCTGGAGACATGAGGATGTGCATTCGTTTGCCGTCTGGACTATTCCACCACTACAACTGAAGTGTCAGAGGTGTCAATATCTGGTAGCTATTTCTGCTCCCTCTGCTACTAATCCTGTAACACAGAGGAGATATCCTGAGTTCAGGGGGATCCAACATTGGCACAGGGATCCAGAGAGGCTGTGGGATTTTCCATTCTTGGAAATACTCAAAACTCAACTGGACAAGACTCAAGCAACCTGCTTTTACAGAACCTACTTTGAGCAAAGGGTCAGAGCAGAGACCTGAAGGGTGGAGGTGAGTTTCCCATTCCTTGTTTTATCCAAAAGTAACAGAAAAAGCAGGGCTATCTTTAATTTGGGAATGGTTGTGTGCTAAATAGAACTGAAACATTTCTTGCAGCTGCATTTAAAGTTTTTGCAAGTGAGACCAAACAGGCAAACCACTGTTTCAGGCAACACTTCACTTATCCTTTCAAGAGACTTTTTTATGTGGTTATCAGAAAAACGTCAACTAGATTTATAACATAAGAATAAAGGGAACTTGGAGCACAGTGACTGAGTAACACAAATCAATGCCTGGGATCCTCCATGCTGTACTAAGGGCTCTGCTACCGATAGCATTTTGACCAGCAGGCTCCGTGGTGGTGATGCTTCTCACGTGGCTTTGGCAACAGCAAACACGTATGGAGATTTGTACATTGAGGACACATCTCTTTAAAATAAATATATTTTTAAAAGGACAGCAGCAGTGAGAACGTTCCCATTGATATCAAAAGCAGCACAACATTAAGAGCAAACATGTTAATAGCACAGACAAGCGTGCAGCTACGCATGCCCACAACGAATAAAAGGAGCGCAGCCCTCCGCTGAGCGACTTGTGTTCAAGATTTATTGATTCTATCTTCCACCAAATGAGAAATAAGTGAAGCAAATCAAAGCAGAAGCTAAACAGAGCAGAACAATACGAAACCCATGCGGAATGAACAGCTTCGTGCCCATTGCCTGAGGCAACCTGCTGCAGAAGGAGAAGTGCCATCGCTAATCGGATGATCCTTCCCTTCCCGTTAGGCATTCTGCTACCTCAACAGATAGGCATTCCCTCTCCTATCCTTCCCCTAGGAATGCCAGCTCCACTCAGGAGGCAGCTGCTTCCCTCTGGAGCCACGTTTTGATATTCTTGCCGTTCCTTGGTCTCAAGTGCAGTTCCGGAGATGCTGAAGCCCTCCCATGGTACGGATCACAAGCTGGCCTGCAGCACTGCCCTGCCAGCCTTCCAAACCTTCCAAATATCTTCCCCTTTTAAGAAAAGAGATGTTATTTGGGCTGTGAAGACTCTGAGCTGATCCCCGACCGAGTAGAAGGCAGCAGGGATGGCAGAGTATGCACTGATCAGAAAACAGCTGCAATTACTTCTTTGAGGGGCTGTGAACCTTCCTGGCGCCGAGAGCCAAGAAAGCCTGTGAACAGCTTTTGCTGGTGACACATTCACACGCACTTCTGTTTTATTCAGCACTAATGCATCTTAAAAAAAAAGAAAAGAACAAAACACAGCAGACTGTGGAAGAAGTAAAATTGTAGGCTGTATCAGCCTCAAGGCCATGAGTTTGCCACCTCATCTTATTCACAAATAAATAACAACATATCTTTCTGGCAAAGGAAAGAGAGAAATGCTGCTTCAGGACACGTTATGAGACCACAGCGGAGGAAGATATGAAGGGTTTCACTTAGATTGAGTTTTGCTGACTGAGTGGCACTGCCTGGGCTGGCTTACAGGGCCTGAGCCAAAGCACTTGGAAGTGAGTGGCTTTCATTAGGCTTTGAATCCATCTGCCGGCTGATCTGTAAAATAATGGTCAAGTGAGAGGAGTGATGTACAGGGGAAAAAATCCTTCTGCATACTAAGTAGGATTGATTCTTTCTGATGTGCTCTCCATCATCTGCTAACAAAAAAGACGAATGTGTGCATGTATATGTGTGTTTTCCATTGAAGGAGATATGCTCCAGAATGGGTAACGTTACTCAAGTGCTGACTCAGACGCTCACCAAGTCCGACGGATCACACACGAGACAGACACTTTGCCTGCTAAACGAGACGGATGAGCTGTTGTGCTCAACACGTCAGCCCTCGACTGGCTCCGTTCACAACTGGGTCAGACACGCAGCTGCTCCACGTTACCCCCCACCGATCCGCATGGATCATTTCCTAAGCCGCGTCTACACAGAGCGCCTTTCCCACTGCAATCTGTAATCAGGGAAGCTTGATGTAATGGGCCTACCTGGAATCAAACTCACCGCTGTGCGACAGCCGTTAGTGGAAAAATACATCACTTGTGAAACAGGGGATTTCTGGGGACACACAGAGCACGTGAGGGGATGAAGTCACTGTCAGAAAATGTTACAGCCTGCAGTAGCAGCACTGGAATAGTAATTTTTTTCCTTCCACAGCTGATTATTACTCTCCAAACACAGGAGACACCAGCCAAACTGTTCAAGTAACTGGAAGCAGGGACTCAGCACCAGCAGAGCAGAAGTGCTCTCTCTAGCATAAAAGACCCACCATCAGTCTTCTGTATCAGCTTTCGGAGACATTTCTGGAAAATTCAGCAAGCAAGCAAACAAAAAATCCTTCCAAGTGAAGCAGGGCTCAGATGCAAGGCCACCGCTGATGCCTACACCACAGGATAAGGTAGTTATTTATCCATGTGTTTAAATCCGTTGCTTTCTTAAAGCTCAGCATCAGACTTTATTTCCTTAAGGAACACAAACTTACCCATGGCATGAGAGGATCTGGGGTTGACTTATCACTGATAGTAGCGTTTAGTGAATGAGATAAGGGGAATTATAGTATAGTTGGTCCATATTTTATTTTACACCCATTTCTTACAGCGCTGGTGCAAATGCACTTTGGGAAGCAGGCACTAATTGAACCCCAGGGCTGCAGACAGGTATTAGTTGCCTTTTCTGGGTTGTCATTTTACAAATGTGGTCACAGTGAAGAAAGTGTCATAAAAAAGAGTGGAAGTGGCAAAACTTGAAGGCAGAAATATCTCCACCATCAGACAGCCTTTCTCTCCAGGGGATTGTGCTATGGAAATACTTCCCCTCATTTGCAGGTCTGACAGCAACTCACTCTGTTAGGCTTAAATATTCCCCAGTCCCTCACACACCCTCTCATTTTGGAGTCAGTTTGCTTCACCTGGAGGTTCAAGCATCCACCTAGAAGTCTTAAACTGTTAGCCCACCTGCCTCTCCCATTTTACATCCAAACTGTCCCATACGCCGTGACTGCTGCTCTGCGAGGACCAGAAGAGGAGCCTGTCCTTTCTCATCCTGTGCCAGCTAAGAAATAATAAAGATCTAACACCTGGGAATTAATTTGCAGTCCTCAGTACAATTAGGACATAATTTTGCTTTCACAGCATGGAGCTGAACCATATCTGCAGAGTATTAACAATACTGATCATGCTAGAAACCACCAAGGGTCTCAGTTGAAAGAAATGCTTAAAGAGGACCTATAAATCCACTCATTCTCAGGAAAACACTCAAATACGTACATTGCAAGGAGACTACAGCCTTTGCTAAAACTTTCAGAGTCAGGACCAGGGATAGGGTTGCTTAACATTAAGACTGCCAATGCTGATGAGCCGATTTCCCCATCAACACTGGAATAGACCTACTCTCACTATCCCACCTCATGGCAGCAAAGTTACTGCGTGTTGAACACAGCAATGCCTGGGGCTGTGTCCCTCTGGCTGCATTCATCAGTGATGAACTCGGATGAGTAATGCAAGTGCAAAGAAAAAGGTTCAAAAAGGCCGGATCTAGAAACCAGCTGTGCCCAGTTGCTCCTAGGGAAAAGCACGGGAGCAGAACAAGGCCGAGGGTTTCAGTGCCTCTGTTTGTACAGCTGCTTGATAGGAGCTGAGCTCCGTGGAGAATGTAATTCATGGTCTGTGGTTTAATTTTGTCAATTCATTTCCTTTCAGTAAGTAATATCTCTTTTGTTATTTGAATTTCATCTTTGGGGTTTACTCTTTTACATTAATTCTAATATCCACTCAATGGACACGAACTGCAGTGTCAACTGTTAAGCACACAGGGCTCCACTGGAGAGGTTTATAGCTGAGGTTTCTCTAAAACACAGCGTCCTGATTTGAGGCACAGCAAAAGCCACAGAGGTGGAAGAAGTGAGAAAAGAAAGAGACAACAGCAGTGTGTTTTTATGATGAGGCCAAATATTAATAACAGAAAGAGCACTTGCAACTGCTGTAAAAAAACAGCAGTCGCGTTTGGCTTCTCTCTTGTTTGTTTTTTCCCTAATAACAGCAGATTTAAAAGCCTAACAAAGAATCATAGCTTTTTTTTAGCACCTCTATCCTTCCCGAAGTGGTGTCGCAGTGCAGAACACCTCCACGCTCCTCAAACAGCCTAAAACTGAAATGGCCAAGTCTCCTCCCAGCGACGTGGCTGCACATCTGTAATTATGGAGACCGACATCTACTAACCCTAAGAAGATCACCAAGTAAAGTTGTCCAGCAGACTATTACGAGCTCTTCCTTTCAGCAGCTTACAAATTTGCCAGCATTTCATCACCTGAATTACAGTTATTTGCCTCAAAACAATCACTACTGAAAAATCCAATAGGAGAAGGGAAAAGCGTGTTATTTTGCCCACTGAAGCTTTGAAAAAAAAAACAACCCACCTCCATTCTTGGTATGGGGCTTTGTCTCTATTTTGGAACCTCTGCTGTCTAAAAGATGCAGAAGCTTTCATGAAAAAGGTGCGATTGGTCAATAAACCCAAAAATTACTGGAAACTGATTGGAGGGTGTATGAAAGGGACAGGCACACAGTGATCTCAATAGCTTCACCTTCATAAGCAAACAAATAAACAGGCTTAGAAAGAGTCCATTTTCTTCACTTAGTTGTGGCTCTTCACATGGTTGAAGCTGAGACTTCACACTACACACAATAACGGTCTGTGCTATGCACCCAGTAGAAAAATCCACCCCAATTTCAGCAAGGTTCTAAGAGTCAAGAGCAGAAATGAGTTAGCAAAATTTATGAAGCAAACTGGCCAGAGACTAAGGAAGACGTTCTGATGAGATGGGAGAGCAGAGGGAGATACAGCTGGCTGGGCAGATGCTGTTGTATCTAGAGACGAGGGATCTAATATGAAATCCAAATGGGACGAATCTTTCAGACAGCAAAGAACTATTTAAAACGTTATGCCTGGTGTTGTGCTTCTTACCAGCTAAGAACTTGTCTCACTGCTTTTGTTTTAGGGCAGCACACATGCGGTGTGAATGGTATGGCTTAGCTTCATAAACCTGATGAGTCCGTGGAGAATAAAATGGTGTCAAAAGCTGTCTGCAGAGCTTCATGAAAATCCAATCACTGGGAAGAGTCCACTCCTTCAGTCCAATTCCCATATGCTGCGCTGCAGCAGGTCCAATTTTTTAGTAGAGAATAAAACCCAGCTACTTCTCGCCGAGATTTGTTGTGCCGTACAGAAAAATTGCGAGCCGAGCAGAAAACACAACAGAAGGCTGTATTTCAGACCGAGGTGCTAAAGATATTTGTTTCAGAGCACAAAGTCTTCTCTTACTGTAATGGGCTGCCTCTTGTTACAGTAGATTTGTTAGTGTGTCTCACTGTGTTCAGCACAATAAACAACATCTGTAGCTGTTCACTTGGCAATGTGTGGAGACAAACGGGTTTGATAGTCAGGATTAGAAGTGGGCAATAATGGCTTTTGTAGCGAACCGGTAATTGAAAGAAAGCTTTGGGAACAACCTTTACTGAAAGTTCAGCACACTGAAGTATTTTAATCAGGGTCTTGAAAACAAAGCATTGGCTTTTGCTTGCCTGAATATTTAGGGGCCACTAAAACACATCCCAAAACAAGTTGGCCAAAGCTAAATTGACTTGTAGAAACCATGTTTTCAGTTTAAAACCAGTTTGCATCAAATAAGGTTACCCAGGCCAGCCTGTGACATGTGAGCATCCCTGGCACAGCCTCAGCCTTTGGCAAGAGCAGATGCGCAGACCATGACCCATTTCTGTGCCACCCATAAAAGCTCAACCCAGGGAACACTGCTGCAGAGTCCGACTGGCAAGCAGCTGCCCCATCTCCTGTCACACGCCCTGTTCTCCTGCCTGCAGGATCACTCACTGCCATCTACCTTTTTCCATCTCTTTTTGTGCAAAGAGTTGGAGAAGGAATCTCCAGGAATGCAGATGCTGCAGGAAGGGACAAGCCCAGGTGCCATCACCTCTTCCAGAATCACTGTTTTTTCAGTCCACACTTCTATCCTGGGTCAACCTTCATGGCCCTAAGAGTGCAAATCTCCATAATCTTCCTACTGCAGAATTTGGTCATGATCGCTTGCATTTTCCCAGGTGCAAGTGATGCTTCCAGTGCTTTATTCTCCTAAACAGTTGGTGCAAACCCTAATGCCAACATGAGGGATCTGCTTCTACTCCAGAACTGCTGGTGTTCCCACACAGCCCAAGGAGAAGTCCTTATCAACATTTCGCTCAGGTTTTTCATAGCCTCTCCATTTATCTTAGGAATGAACTGGAGGTCAAACAGCCTAGCAATTCACTTGCCGGTTTAACAGCTCGAGGCTCTGCCTCGGGGCCTTTCACACTAGTGGCTATTCACTCCAAAGAAATGTCACCTGTGCTGGTCATTATTGTTAATTATCGAATGCCACTATTCACACACCTCCATTCAAAAAGCTTTTCCCATTGGATTCCTTCCCCCACGACACAGGGCCGGGTCATTATAATGCATGCACAAAGGCAGTCCAGATCAGGGTTTCACGAAGAGCCACAGTGTAGCACACACTGCATACAACTGCAACCACCACAAATAACATGCTATTTGTTTATATTTCATGGGTTTATACAAAAGGAAGGCCTAGAGAGAGCATCACATGCCCTTACCTAAAGATAATTTGGGTTCACAGCTTTCAGCTCACCTGGATGGAAGATCTTTGAGGCTCTTCTCACTCCCGTGCCATGTCTCCACAATAACCCTGCAGGAGAGGATTCAGCTAAGCGACTGCTGCACTGTGGCATCTGCCTCTACCATACAGCAAATGATAATCCTTCAAATTCCTTCTTGCTGCAAGATACAACTATCCTTGCAGATGGTTATCCCTCCTAATAGTCCCTAAAACTCTTAGGCATCAGTCAGCAACTCAAATCCAGAGTCCTGATTTCATCAAAACTCGATTTGTCCCGCGATCTGTAGTGTCTTCAGAAAGAAACGTTCAGGAAACATCTCTCTCCATAAATTCAGTCTGAAAGGTCCCTGGGAGGTAATACGAATGCAGAATGAAGCAAATAATTTCTAATAAGTCATGTTTAGCATGACATGCGGTTATAACAGCCAAGGAGTTATCCTGAGAACTATCTGAAAAGTGAGCTCGGTATGCCTTTCACTTCTTGGAAGTTTTATATGCCGTGTTACTGTGGGGTTGGATTCAATAGACTAAATAAAGCTTCGTCTCGCTCTTCCAAACTGAAACATAGAACAACACAGGGGAAACAAGCATTTCTCTCCTACACAGCGGCACATACAAAATCCTTTCACTGAGAAGAGAACTACAAGAGTGAAATCTCAGGGTCATTCTTCTTTCTGTGAAAAGACTTGCTAAAAGTATATGTTAATGCTCCCTGCCAATTTTTCTTCTCTTAGCCTCTTCCTTCCAGGGCTCTCATTACATCTCCCCTTTATGTAGTTTTAAAAGGTTTCCTTGTTTGACAATTTTCCTGAAGGCAATTACGTTGCTTGCCTTCTCCTGAGCTCAGTGTACAGCAGCACAAGAGGCAACTGTACGTATGGCGAAGATCTGTTTTAAAAACACTTGGAGATTGCTATCAAATCCGGCTGTGTGGCTTTCCATTTGCATTTAGCAGAGCCTGTGAAGCCCTGAAACTCTGCTGTGGGACAGTCCCTTATTTGAAACCCAAGTGACGAATTTTGTATTGTTCAGCAGAAGAGGTTTTTCTGTATTAAGTTAAAGCAAGAAACTCATATTTAGAAACTAGCCAGGAAGACAAGCTCCTTGGGAAAACAGCACAGCTCCATGTGCAACGTTAAGCGTTTGGGAGTCAGGCATATTCACCTTTCTGGTAAGAAAATGGTTCTTAGTTTCAGTTTGTAATGACACAAATGGCACGTTACTGGTCATAACACACTTCATAACTGGTCATAACACAAATCATCTCGTAACACAGCTTGACAATTCCCCTGCCATTACCAGCCAGGCTGCAGTCCAAGTCCTGCCGCAGGACTCAGCTCCTTTGGCTAAACCCAAACCACTTTACCTGCTTTGGAGCTATCAAAGCCAATGTACAAGTAATTACACGAGCAAAGAGGTTTTGAAGTTTGGTTTTCAAGTACCTTCATCCAGTACGACTCTCTCATACGTGGGTTCCCTGGTGTGCAATGAGTTCAAATGTCAGTTGTGCCCTTTAGTGGGGCTCTGTTATGGGTTTGACTCCTTGACTGATTATTTTCAGAAAGTTTGTGGAAACTCAGTGCACTCAAGACTCCTCTTCCATAAAATTAGGCTGAAATCAGCTAATGAGTTAAAACATTATCAAGGTGGACAACTGAAAGTCAAAAAATCAAACCAAAACCAAGGCACTGGAATGAGTGGTAAATCTGAGCAGCTGATTAATATAAGAAAGTAAATAAAACGTAAAAACACATTGACCAAGGGAAGAGCCTCAGTCCCCACTGAGAATCAATGTGATTTCCCTGCCCAACCACTGGTACTGCCTGGGCAACGCAAACCTTCAAGTCTCCATCCTCCTGCAACATGTCCCATAGGTGCTGCCCGGCCCATCACTGCCCCAGAGGTGGGAGTGTGGCACAGGCATCCCAATCTCACAGAGAATCTGGGGAAATTCAAGTGAGTCAAAGGAAAGTTAAGAACTTTTGAATTGCCTAAATTCTGAGAGTTTGAGATGGGAACTTTAAGGTCACATTAACTTAGATTCCGTATTAATTCTGGTACTTTTAAAGGCTTATTGTCTTTGCCAAACAGACTTTCCCTATCAAGGGAATTTAAATGATATGCGAGCCATTTAGGTACACAATATATATTGTCACGGCACAAAGGACATTTGAAAAGCTGAATTTGGATGAACTTTGCAAGAAAAAGCCAGCTTGGGAAAAGTTATTTCTAAGTATCACTGCCAAGTTTAAGTAATATAGTAATGGTATGGGACTGGACACATAAAACACCATCTGGATAATTAAAATATACACAGAGGTGGTATGCAGACAAGCACTATCTGAATAACAGCAAAGTAAAAATGGTAAAAGGAATTAACCCTTCACGGACACATTAATGCTATGCAGGAGTAGGGATGTCGGCTTCTCTAAGATTCAAAGCACAGTCTCCTCTGGCCAAGCTCATCCTGCAGGTCACACCGACATTTTAGCTGCAATTCTGTAATGAATTTAACACTTATTTATCTTAAACCACAGGCTTTGTGCTTGTAAATCCTCTAACTCACACATGAAGCACCTAATCGCTTTTCCTTCTAACAAGTTTGCCTGCTCCCCCATCACTTCTAAGAAATGATAATGCATTTTCTTTGTCTCTTTATACCACTGTGTACATCGCCTCGCACACAGTGAAAATTGGCCTTGTGAAACAGATGGTGCCACACGGCGCTAACACTCCAAAATCACAAACTGAATTATGATTGAATTATTATGATTGATAAAAACTTTGACAAATGCCTTGTAACCCATTCTCCATCCAAAATGTATCAGAAGGTGGCAGTATTTCAAAATGTTCCTTCTCAAGTTTACCAGAGGGGCATTTATTTGTTAATTGGCTACTTGTTAATAATGTATTTTATTATTCCTAACGTTTAAAGGTCAGGAGCTGTAACTCCTGGCGGCTGAGGTGCAGTGGGAGCAGTAACCTGTGTTACATTGCACTTTTGAAGAGAGTCTGGTGAATCCATTAGTACAGGGAAATGTGGAGGGCTGCATTTGCTTTGATATTGCTATAATTTGCTGTAAAATATCTGTTCTTTCACAGAAGTGACCACTTCTATGTGGAGTCTCCTTCTCTGGAGACATTCAAAACCCGCCTGGACGCCTTCCTGTGTAACCTCATCTGGGTGTTCCTGCTCCAGCAGGGGGATTGGACTGGATGAGCTTTTGAGGTCCCTTCCAATCCCTAACGGTCTGGGATTCTGTGATTCCATGAAGTATAAGATAAGAATTTCCAAGGTGTCCACAGCTTGTTCTTGTGTCCCAAAGCAATTCTTAAATTCAACCAGGAAATATTTTGCCCAATTTCTACCCTGTACCTTCTATAGATTGATATAAGCCACCCTCTTCTGCATTTCAAACTGTGGTCCTTGGTTTTATCAACAGCTACACACACCGTGCACTGCTCTTTCCAAAACTAAAAATACCCAGCTCGTGTGTTTGAAGTGCTACCACTTCATCTTCTACCCATGTACAACAGAAAGCGTATTTTAACAGTCACAACCCTTTAGCACCCATCACTTTACATACGCACGAATATTCACACTCTGCAGAAAGACATTCACTGAACAGCTTCATCACAAATCTACCTGTGGCTTGAAGCTCTGTGTAACACCTCCGGTCAGCGAAGAGGCGGCGTCTTCAGGAAGACCACTGCAAACAAGGGGTAAGTGTGCAGCCTGGCATCCCCATGTGCATGAACCCACGGGGAAGCTGTCTCCGAATGAAAAAGAAAACGAGAGAGAACAAAAGGTCTGCCTTTGTCTGGCAGCAAATCAGCAAAGGTTCCTATGAAAATACAAAGGAGGGCAGGAGAATCTTTGCCTCCGAGATTATTCTCCCATTATACACTACTGTTAATTTTTAATGTTATTTTCTGCAATAACTCTAAATACCACTCCAAAGGAGAGAAGGTAGAAGTTACAGACTAAAATACAATTGCTCAGATTAATACACCCTCATGCACAGGAATTATTTGGGCAGGAGGAACGTTTTGTTGGTGATTTGTTGAGCCCGCTCTCTATGTCAAATCACCTGTGCTGACATATTTAAGGAAGTTATTAAATGTCATAAATATCACTCATGAGACAAAAACGCAGCGAAAGGATCTAAGCCGACGAGACACTTTAGAAAGCTGAAACAAGCACTAAGAATACTGCAATATTCCTAAATCAGCCTTAAATTGCCATAGGCTTCAACTAACATTCCCCAGTATTTATGGAGTTTCTTTGGATTGACAAAAACGGTTGAAAATCACGGTGTATGTTACTCTAAGTGTCTTTGGCATTATTCTAGGTAATGCAGCAAGCAGTATAGATGTGGTAAAGCACCTTTATGCACTTGTTGGGGAAGAAGTGGGGTTAGGTGGCCAACTTTTGCTGCATTTCTGCCAAAAAAGGTGTCCCAGTGTCAAAGCCTTCCTTGACTTCCTTCTCCAGAAATAGTTTTTAGATCTTTAAGCATCAAGATGAGAACAGTGACCCTATGGCAATTGGTGTTTACTGCAGATTTGCATCTTAGATCACTGAACAGCAATGTCCGAGGTGAGGCCTCATCCCGAGAGGTGCAGAACAGCTCCACGTAACGCAGCCCAAATTAACGTGCTCAGCCGCCTCCTCATTAGGACCATCTATTCCTGCTCCCTCCTGCACGCTGGCCTAAACCTAACACATAAAACGGAATGGAGACCATAAAAAATGAAGAATTCAATTAGAAGGCTCTTTCCTGCCATGGTCTGGGTTTAGGATCAGCATTTCTTGCACAGCGGAGACATTACAAACACGTGTAGATCTGCGGCATCACCAACCCGTGACACCTTTGTATGGGGAATTGTAGATGGCAAGCAGAGAGGAACGGCTTAGAGTATTTTAATTTGGTTAAGCTGACACATTTACCCCCCGGTGTGATTTTAAATCCTGGAATGCTTTATAACTCTATTTTTTTTTTTTTGCAATGCAATCCAGTTCATATCTGACTACTGCCCCTTTGCTGGGACGTTTTCAGATGGCAAAACAGCATTTGGTTCTATAGCCAGAAGAAAAAAACCCCAGTGCGTCTGGGTAAACAGCGAGTGAAATTCCTATGAATATGGATTCTCAGCTTCCCTTGAATAACACTGATCGAACTCTCTATTCAATATTCTGTGCTTACCTGGGAAAACGACTTTCAGATACTGGATGTTGAATATAGGTTAAATTCTGCTCACATTAAATCAATGCAAAACAGAGATATTTAGTGGATCTACTCAATGTCTACAGCAAGGCACCTGGGGGGAAATTTCATCCACATTTACTCTGATAAGGGAAAATCAGGCAGGGAGGCACAGAGTTAAAGCTCTGCATGATTTACATCCCCAGATACCAAGAGAAAAGAAGGAATTTCTGGTTCTTTTTCTTCAGAGCAATTAAGCCTGCCAGCTGCCTGGGCAAAAACCAAGAAAACTCACTATATCTCCTGCTAACGTTTTGACATCGCCACTGCCTGACAATCATTTTTGTCAAAAAAGCTCCGTTCTGTGAACACTTGACAGTGGTCTCCACTGCCTTGTTTTGCTCCTGTGGCGAAGCATGAAGCGAAACAGCGATGCGGGGATGTTACCACAGCCGCTCGCCTCTCCTCTTACAATAGCCAGGAAGGACCTCCGCCTTGGCAGGCTGCTTTTCATTACAACAAGGCGGCCAATTTGGGGTTTCACATGCAGCTGGAAAACGGCGAGTAAACTGCCACTGCTTGCAGCGGGAACTCAAAGGGCTTTGACTTGCAGAAGGGAAGATCACAGGCCAACCAGAAATGCTTTTCTATTTAGGTGGACTAGAGAGAAAATGAGGGTTCGTGCCCTCAAATTGCAATGATCCTTTGATCCGTTATCTCCTTATAAAATAGCGGGACAGCCAAATACATTTCATTTGTACTCCGAGACGAGAGTTACCCCCGTGCTCAGTTATACCGGACAAAGCTCTATTGAATTGGCCGGGACAAAGGCATGTGGTTTGTGTTAAGCATGAATTCTTCTTACAATGCCATCTGGTTTCTGAGGCACGAGTTTTACAAGTACTTAAGCATCGCTTTGCTTAGCTCTGCAGTGTTTAACTGATTCAGGAGCTCGACTCCTACTTTCACAAGGAAGTTGGGCACACAAAAGTCAAAGTCATACTGGTTCCTGTCGTGGCTTAGAGGTTTCCTGTATGGCCAAGGGCAGATGGTGGTTCATCACCTCTCTCCATGTGCAAAGTCATCCGGGTCTGGACCAGTGAGAATCCCCAAGGCTCTGTAGATACATCTTTAGGAATCCAAATTCATTAAAACTTGGCTCTAAATGACTAAGGAAAACCAATCTCATTAGGGGTGATGTGACACTAAAAGCCTGTTGTGTTCTTTTGAAAATCCTATGGATCTCTTAGTTTCACAAGCAACCTAGTTCATGTCCAGGAAGGAGTTAAAGTCCTCTCTGTACAGCAGGTAATGCCAGAGCGAGTTTTCCTCACACTGGTTTCCAGAGAGGGACAGTTTTGCATTGGCATGAAGCAGATTGGAAGAAAACAGCTTTCCAACGGCTTTGCCAGGCAAGGCGCTGCCGCACACAGCTTGACTACGCTGATACTAAACGCTTTGATTTTCCCCGTAAATAACAGTGCTTGAGAAAAGAGCGAGATGAAGTCTCTCATTACGCAGACAAAAGGAGGTAGGGGAGCATGAGGCATCTTACCGGGTGGCTCTCCTTTTTGACCCCCCCTTTCTGTTTTCCTGGATTGCAGTTTTTAAATGGGTTATATTTTGCCTGCAGCTATTTCTTTTAATAACTGCAATTATTCTCTCCCATTGTTCTGCCTCTTACAGGCAAATTAGGGAAATTCAAAGGCAATTTTCATGATTGTTTGTTGTCAGGGGCTTATGAATGGCTGCTCTATTTTGCTGGGATGTTTCATTAAATAAATAACGAGTACGGCACAAGAGCCATAAACAGCCAGATAAAGATCACTTGATTTTGGGACAGATGCTGCCTGCTGCTTAGGTGGGCAAGCAGGAGACTCAGCAGTTCTCCCTCCTAGGCATAAATGCAGCTTCCACCCTTAAAAAAGGGCAATATTGCTCTCCCCATGTGCAAGTGTGCTTCTTTAAAGCTCTCATCGAGCATGTTTTTCACACTCTACCTGGAAATTTGCGCAATGAGGGGGTGGTGTTGGGAGGATTTCACATCCCTCCCTCTCTCGGTGCTTGCATAGCAGGCAGAGACGTTGCAGGCCATAGCAAAGGGCATTCTGAACAAATAGCACCAGCACTTACCATGTGGGACGCAACGTTCATGGAGTGAGCTAAGAACAACAGCAAGACTACATTTCTGGGAAAAATCCAATGTCAAAGCCTCTAAAAGGACTCAAGAATCCATTTCTCCTGCTCAAAATACCATGCAAATGTGTTACCAAAAGGCATCGGATCAGGAGCATCTGCCAAATTGTTTCAGGTTCGATCTGGATGGAGGAAAGTGAATGTACAAGGCGAACTTAAGCTAATAACTTCCAAATGCTTCAATATCTCTGAGGTTTTTAACATATAATAGGACTGATTCCCACTTCCATCAGCATGCAGATATTCCCCTGCTAGAGCACTGTAAAGACACGCCAGGTATAAGAGACGACAAGCCTAATGAATTTAGCTTGGTTTAGCTTTTTAAATTTCTGATCAGCCGCAATCAAATCCAGCAAAGTGGGAGAAGTCTCAAAGACAGTCTAAGTTACACAAAATTAAATTGGACTCAACACAACCAGCGTTGTGCTGATATCTTAATGGGCTCTAGAGGCTCAACGGCATCAGGTTTCTTTATAAACGTTCCCAGTCAGTGCTCGTGTAATTAGCCACAGGGCAGGCATCTGCAAGGTACTGAACTTCAATTCCTGCACTTGCTGAACTATTTCACTACATACTTTATTAACGTTGATGAGGAAAGACAGAGAAATGAGAAATTTGAGCAAAATACCTCTAACCTGACCAACAATTTGCATGTGGGACCTTCCCTGCTTACCTAATATCATTTGTGAGGCTCAGATTTTGTGCAAACCGCTTTTGCTACAGAGAGAAATCAAACCTTTCTCCTCCTCCTGAATGACTCAGCGCAGAGAAGGTCAGAGAAATTGCTAAAATATCTATCAAACTCTGTGTTCATGAGATGCTCCAAAGAGGTCCTGCTCCATAGACACAGCTTGGCAAGCCATGCCATCTAGAGCTTCCTCTCAGAGATGTATGCTCATGAGAATCTCTAAAAACCCACAAGCAACAAACTCACTGTGGTGGGAGGACATTAGCAAACTCTCCTCCAACTGCATATCCCAAGGCAACTTGAGCCTGGTTCTGGAGACATTAATCTACTCAGCATCAAAGACGACGGGAAAGTGAATTGCTAAACTCTTGACAGAGAAGGACCACGAACTCCAACCTAAATAACCATTTTTTAATAACTTTTACTCCAGTTCAGAATCCTCTCTCTCTGCTGCGTTTGCAACATGTAACCACGGACAAGTTGATCTCATAAACTTGCTCAGGATCACGTTCTCCTGAGCTCTCAGGGCCTGAGGACTGCAGTCTAAGAAGAGTGTGCTTTTACCCCTTTGGAAATAAAGGCAGTAGTTCTGTTCAGAAAACGCCGATATTTGTGCTCACTCAAAATAATATATATGCTATTGATACCCCTTACAAAAACAAGGAATATTTGTACTAACAGAAAAATTGAAGATATCAATCTAGAAACTGATCTTGGGACTCATGAATTTTAGCTGTCAGAGTCTGCATCGCTGCAGCACAGCAACTTTCGACAGTTTCTCAGCGTGGAAAAACACCTCACAGGTCCCTTTTTGTCCTGTCCCACTTGAGCACAAGCAGTGTGTGCTCCAGGCAGCTCCAGGCAGCTCCATGGCCCTGGCAAGGTCTCTGCCCTCCATCCTCATGGGCCCACCTTTGCTAGACAAGTCAGTCCTCCTTGGCTGCAGAACCTGTGTAAAGCAATACCAAGAATACAGATTATATCTGTAACAGGGCTCTGTAAACCAGCCTGAGCACCAAGACGTGGGCTCTGCAGTCTCATATCTACGTTCTGAGTGAGCGCAGGGGTTATGCCCGGTTGCAAGACACAACAGGACACAGGCAGCCTTGGCACAGCTTTCCCCAGCACTTGCTACCTCAGACATCAAAACAGGGCAGGGCACAGCTGTGGCAGAACATCTTTGTGCCCACCCAGTCCTGGCATTCGCTGCCTTTAGCTCAAGTGCTTGCATCCAAGGTTACACTCACATTTTCTCATGCTCCAGAGATCACAAAGCACAGCCACGCCAACAGAAAGGTGGCTGGTCAAGAGCCACAAGGGCCCTTAAACTCTTCTGCTGTGTAATGTCTAGCCCAGTCCTTACCTCTGCCTAGATTTACATAACTGTGGTTTTATTCCCTTTTCTCTGTGCTATGATGAAATTAGCAAAAGAAATTAAAAGACTGGACTGGCTTTGTATTTATTTGGATTTCGTTTTTCCAAATCTAAGCCTACATGAAGCAGCAGAGAGGCCGCAAAGCAAAACACATCAATAAAATTCCCAATTGTCATTTAAAGCCCTCCATACCTTTGCTTTGTTCTTTCTCACTCGCCGGTACACAAAATTTATAAATTGAAGTGGAGGCAGAAAAATAATCAATGCTTTCTAGAGCCTTTATTGGAAACATCTGATGATAAACAACTCTGTTAGCAAAAAACCCCAAGTCTTAGCACTGCAGCCTTCTGCATCTGCAGCCTTCCCTGGCTTTGTTGTCCCTGGTCAATAGAAGGTTCGTTTATAATAATTTAAGAAAGGTTACAGAGCTGGTTGCTGAAGAACCATAAATACAGGTACAATAATAGAGAATATAGAGCTGGGTGACTAAAGAGAAATAATGATTCTAAGCAGCCTGGCTGTAACCTTCTTTATTCCAAATGACACTTTTGCTCATTAAGCACAATTTTAAATAACGCATGCTCAATAACCTCAATATCCAATATCTGAACTGCTAAAATGATGCTTTCAGTACAGAGCTTTGTTTAGCAAGCGGCCTGATCTGAAACCACTTTATGTAAGGGAATTTTCCACCTGATTGGAAAAAAATGAAGCCCTGAATCAAGGACAACTACTGAAAGTAGACCGAAGACTAAGGGGAGATATAACAACAGTAATCAAGTACATAAAAGGTTGCAGAAAAAAGGAAGGGAGCAATCTATTCTCCACTTCCAGGGTGGACAAGAGAAAAATAACAGTTTTAAGTCACAACGAGAGAGAGACGTATTTCACAAGGAAAAAAACTTGTTAGCAGTAAAGCACTGGACTATGCTACAAGAAGAAGCTGCAGTCTCTCTCCCCACCTTCAGAAGAGCTGCCCAGACAATTGTATGAGCGGCTGAGGCTCATCTGGTGCTGCTTGGGCAGCCTTAATGCCCCTTCCCTGCCTCACTTCTGGCAACTCTTTCAATGCCCACTTTTCCAAAGCACAGCAACAGGATGAGAAATCACAAATGAACCCGTGGTCACCAGCATCAAAACCTAAGGAACATTACTGGAGAGGGTCTATGAGAAAATAACTGTTGTATTTTCTTAGTCCTGCACTTTTTGTTTGGGCTTTGGTCTTGTGGTTATTAGCATTACTCTTATCCTAGAGTGTAGGAAGAGGATGATCACAGAATCATTAAGGTTGGAAGAGACCTCTAAGATCATCAAGTCCAACCGTCAACCCAACCCCACCATGGCCACTAAACCACGTCCTGAAGTGCCACATCCACGCGCTTCCTGAACACCTCCAGGGATGATGACACCACCACCTCCCTGGGCAGCTCCTCCCAGTGCTTGACCACTCTTTCAGTGAAGAAATTTTTCCTAATATCCAATCTAAACTTTCCCTGGCACAACTTGAGGCCATTTCCTCATCACTGGTTACATGGAAGAAGAGACCGCTCCTTTCAGGTAGTTGTAGATAACAGCAAGGTCTCCCCTCAGTCTCCTCTTCTCCAAACTAAACAACCCCAGCTCCCTCAGCCGCTCCTCATAAGGCTTGCTCTCCAGACCCTTCACCAGCCTCTATCTATCAAGATCTATGATCTTCTATCTCTATGGAAAGAAGGAGCTACTGGTGTCTACAGCTCCTAAGAACAAGAGGTAAAATCTCTGCAGACTTCCTGTTCTCACCTGAGAAGTATCCACCTTGGGTCAGAACACATGCATCCAGTCCAAGATCTACCAGCCAGCAGCCAAACACTTGTGACAAGGCTTAAGAAGGGGTATACACAGCAAAACTCCTCTCCAGAGGAGAGCTCTCCAAAGCTCTCCCTCCAGAGCTTTCAGAGACTGCAGCCACATTGCTGCATTTGGGATAGGGTGACAAGCTGGGCAGAGAGCAGAGATGGAGCTGCCTCATCTTGCAAGTACATATGACCAAAGACCCAAAGGGACTTCTAGTTACCTTGCAAATCATATTCCAATAAATAAAGGTACTAGACTGCCATTTATAAGGAAAGGTCACGTCTCTTTTTACAGCTGTGAGTGCTGTTTGGGTGCCATTTATATGTATTTCATAAAGAGCTGATAAAGAGTTAACCTGCATGTTAAAACATAGTTACTTGGTTGTTATGGAGTTCAGGCATTGTGCAGGTTGCTTGTAAATTTGGCTTGCAGCTGTCTACACCACCTTCAGCTGATGAGCTAATAACCTCGGTAATACACACCATCCACTGCTGGAGCCACCTCTGCCTTCAATCTATCATTTATTACCTTTTCTAAACTATAGCTAGACCCTTAACATAAAGAATGACCATTTTATGTTTGCTTGCCTGAATATATACGAGCACTCAGCCACATCATTAAAATAATTTCCCTGCTAAGCCATACCTAATATTCCAAACAGATAGAGCAGAATTTAAATTAGGGGGAAAAGAGACGGTGATTCCTTATAAAAAGGTCTTGAGATGCGACAGGAAAGAAGAAAATGGATTTGTACAAAATAACAAGCCCATAAAAATGTGAACTTTACTGAGAAGTTTTCTGAGCTTTGGCTAAATTTCAGTTCACTTTTAATTAGGATTTTGCATTATCCTTGCAATTTTGGTGTTCTGCTGGCCACAGGAACAGAAATACTGAAATATCACCGCTGACATATTGGGCATTTTGAAGCCAATGCCAAAGCTTAAGCAAGGTCAGGTTTGTACTCCCCAAGCAAGGACATGTTTGCTACAATCCTAAATTACCTCAGACCAAAGAGAAGAGGAAATTAAGACAACTCAGAGCAAAAGGGGAAGAAAGGAAGTTTCGTTAACGACCCTAACCAAATATATACGCACACCTTTTATTTCTATAAAGGCTCAGATCCTGGAGTCATGGGATTCCTGGTCTTCTTCCACCTACCTCAACATAAACAGTCCTTCACTGAAGCTGGGATGTTGCTCCTTGTCCATGGCAACCCGATCCTACTGTGTTTTTCCACTCAGATTTAGATTTATAATAATTGAACACTACACTTTACTCTAGCATCTACAGACAGATTTTTTTTCAGCTTACCTGAACGCTGCCCATGAAACTCCTTGGATTGAGGGGTGTACTGGAGGTGAGCATCCCACTGTCCACTGGTGAGGAACGTGCGGCTGTTTCCTTTCGCCTGTAAGTGTACTGATGGAAAATTCGGTTCTGGCTACCCAGCTTCTTCTCTTCTGGGACCCATCTTGCAGCTGAAGAAGTGCCGAGCCTGAAAAATAAAGACAAAAAAAGACTATTCTGAGAAGGTGAGAGACACAGAAGCTCTTGGCTGGGGAGTCCTTGGTGGGGGCTCGCACTCCCCATCTGAGATTTGACAAGCCTTTATGTAGCATCTCCACTTTGCCCTTCAGTTCACCACGGGCTCTGCCCTGATGGCAGGATTTGATTCTTTTGCAAAACACAAAGCTGTAAAAACTGCAGAAATTAAATCCATGCAATGCGATCCTCTTGCCTCCTTTTTCACAGAGCTGTCACAATAATGATGTATTCGTGGTATTTTACTTGATGTGTGAAATTTCCAGTGCACAGATATGAATCAAAGCACTCTCTGCTATTTATCCTCTCAAAAGGATTTTGAGCCTCTTTCTTTTAATAGATGGAAACTATAATTTTAGAAGGTGGGTAGTGAAACTTCTCTTTACACTTGAGCGGATAGCTCAAGGTGACAGGGAAGTGCTTGGGAAGCACAGCAATGCAAAAATGTTTTATACCCAGCTCCAGCACGGCCATTCCGTGCCTTGGCTGATTTAAGGGAGGAGAATCTGAAGCAGAAGAGTGTGTGAGGATATGTGCATATAGCCATGCATATCCAGTAATATTCTCCTCTGGGACATGCATACCCAATTGCAATTTCATGATTTGAAGGCAGGGAAGTTGCAAATATTCCATTATTCTATGGCTTGTTCAAGGAGGTGGCTTTGGGCCACCTTCAATTCACAGGCAGATATTAAGCAGGAAAAGCTTCAGCAGAACTGCTTCAGTCTGCCATGTTTAGTAAAGAGATTGTCCCATTTCTGTTCCTCTTACTCCTTTAGAACTCACTAACAGCCACACTGGCTTTGAATGGGAATTTATTAACTATTTCTTAATTGATCTATCTATTCAGTGCAGTCAGGTTTGAGTGGGAAAACATCAAGCCATGCAATCAAAATGCATGATGAATTATGAGGTTGGGTTAAAGTTCCCAGCTGGGCAAACCAGTACAGATACTTCAACTTCCAGGACTTTAATGGATTTATAGTCAGCCCAAGAGATCCCACTTGGTGCGACAGGATGGCTTCTCCATGTGCTCTGCTCCTAGCTCATCACCACTGCCAACCATACGTGGGCGGTGTAATGATGGTGTAAAGTAAACAGCATCCCTTAACTTCGAGATGAAGATGGGGTGAACCAGGTTCTGGGTACCACTCCGCTGTGAATTTGCACTACAGGACTGAATCTCATTAAACAAATAAAAAGTGAATTGAAAACCTTTGCAAGTCAATGAAGAAACTTGTGTGTTGAGCAACAAAATTGCACTTGTTGGGTTTTTTTAAAAATGTCTTTTATAGAATTTTGACCTACTGAGCTTTAATAACGACTGAAAGCATGACAACATTAATGATTTTTAAAACACCTGTTGCATTGCTTTTCTACAAACGGTTTCTTGTAACTACTTTAGGAAACATGAAATTCTTGCCAACAATTTCTCGTGCTATTCCAGAGAAGTCTTTTCACACAGCTGCAGAAGATGCAACGCTATTCCTCCAGATTTCAAACCTCATGAGCAACCAATTACGTTGATTGAAAATTGGTTATTTCCTTCACCAATTTCCCACCAATCAGGATAACATCACTGCACAGGGTCCTAATCAGGATTCATTAGGGTGGATGCAAAAAGTATTATGAGGTCTTTTGGATTACTTTGCACAATTCATTAGGATAAGAGGCTTGGCTTTTTTGTTTTGTTTTTTTTTTTTAAAAATCGTATCATAAGAGTGAATTATATAGGAGTAATATGCAGAAAACAGTAATTGCACTTATGGGAACAGCTACCTGAGGACAGGATCTTCTCCAAAGCATTTAACTCTCAGATGTCACCCTTCACACAGCAGCCCTGTAAACCTGAAAATAATTTCATAGAACTTCCGAGTCACGTCGCAGACTTCAAGAGAATTAAATCCGATAGAATTTTACAGGCAACTGAAACACATCCCTTCACAGAAGTAAAGAGATTGTTAGCTTTGTGTTATTTTAAAGAGCATCCTAATGAATGCCATAAAAATCTTATGTGTTTCCTTCCCGTTTTCAGGGACCTGAGTTTAATAAAAAAATCTAGGTAATGTTTAACTTCAGATACAAGGGAAACTACGAAAATGTCCGTTCAGTTCTACCTGAATTTATTGGTGTTCTTTCAAATGCTGATGCTGAAGGCTATTTCTCTTCCTAAAAAGATGGGGCGAATACCTTGACACGCTGCTGGCACTGGTGAGCAGCTCCCAGGCTTGCCTACGGCAGCAGCCCGAGTTAATTCTGCGCCTGTCATCAAGCCTGCCAGAACTGGATGTCATATGCTGAACTGATGGTATCTGCAGGGCATTTTACTACTGGAGCCAGCATCTTGCAGCAGTGTGACATGAGACACTGGGAATTACTCCCAGTCCCCATCTCATGTGCTTTTGGGCTCCCCCTTTCTACAGCCCCCAGTGTGCAGACTCTTCAGTATATTCATAAGCATAAATGACCTTGCAACCTCTGGATGTTCAGTTCTCCAATTATTCCCTCTCTATCAAGGTTAAGGCCCAGGCGTGAAGCTCAGCAGCTTCCTATTTGCTGGTGCTATTAGAAGATTTGGTTGTTTTTCACTCTTTCAACTCTCTCTAGGAATATCCCAAACCAGAAAGCAAACTTTGCCAGGACAAGAATTACTGACAGCTCCTGGAAAGGCACTGTACCTAGTTGCACACCAAAAAGACTCCTTATAATGAATATTTCTCCAGTAGAAAATGTATATATTTCAGTACACCAGCTATTTTAAAAGTTTCTATAGCCTTACATTAGTGATGAGCCTTTTTGATTACTTCTTTTTGCTAAGATATTCTCATAGTATTTGATACTGGTTTGGCTCTACACTTTCTTTCTGTCTCCTAACCAAGCTGCTGCACTTTCTTTTTATTTTGTTTCTCATCCTTAATTAACTTTGCAATCTCTTTTTTTCTATGAAACGCGTCCCTTTCCTATGAAAGCTGATTAACAAACCACAACTTCTGAAGTCAAAGACGTAATCTAAGCAGTAGATCACAGGCACAAAAAGTACCCAGGCAAGTACACACACAAATTTAAAAAAGATTAAAGAAGGTATTTACCATCCCTTGAATAGCAGGCATTGTAAGTACAAGTACTGACAGCAGTACTGGCCTCTGATTAGCAGTGAGAAAGCAGCTCACTCTTGTTTTAAAAATCATTATCAGTCTATTCTTTAATCAATACTGGAAGTTAAGGCAAAGGTATGGATGCACATCAGCACAAGGTATACCAAGGCTAAATAAATTTTGGCGTGATAGAAAGAATATTGACACAGAGCACCACTCCTCTTTTGGTTGGAAAAGTAAGTTTTGAAAGGCTGAATTGCAGGGATCGGTAAGAAAAGAGAAACTGTGAGACAGCAGAGGATGGAAACAGTACCATAATATGCATTTCCTAACCACGTGAACACCTCCCCAGGAGCAGCGAGTGCTTTTCTTTTTCAGCTGGAACAGTTTGCATTGAGTACACGACCCTAAAACCGTCAGCCAGGCTCCTTCCACTCAACGTGGTCCCAAAGCTCTGCAGATTCACACAGGCTATCATGGCGAGATTACACTGTTGATTAATAGAGACAATTTAGGCTAGTAATCTTACTTCACTGCATTCGTAAGAACTGAGCCATGGGTGTCTCTTCATCTGCTTTTCATCTCTAGGAACCTGAGAAATTTTACCACATTCACTGACTTAATGGATGATTTGGCTTATAACTGCATTCCACAACGGCAGAGCACCCTGGAGATACACTCGCTTGTCATAATATATAAAGCTTCCTCCAAATCCGGTGTGCGTGGCTTTACACTGCTCACTGCAGACCTTGAAGGAAGAAAAGACTCTTTTCTTGTCTCATTGCTCCCAGGATGACGCTTGAAAGCCAGCAAATGAAATATTGGAACAGAGTTTCAGAGTTCTGTTATATATTTGTTTTTCTCTAAGAAACAGAGTGGAAAATGGCTTCACAGAAAGTTGCTTCAGAGCAGGATTATGAACGCTATTTACAGAATACCCTAGGCATTAATATTTGACTTGTACAGGTACGCTTGCTAGAAAAAAAAAAAAGATACACATCTCTGGTACAGTATTAATCAACACAGCATCCCAAGGTAGGAAGCTGCAGAGTCAGACACCTGCATGAAATACTGGCTGCGGTGAAATAAAGAGAAGCTCAGTCACTAGCTTAAATATATCCCTGTCAGTCCGGCTGATCAGCTCTGGTGCCACCTTAAGCCATCCACGAGCAGACACACCAGTACTCAACATCCGTAGGTTATTTCTAGAGGAAAAAAAAATATAAATGAATGAAGATTTTTCTCCTTGGCCACTTGAATTTTCCTCAGTCTTGATTTCCTGGTCACACGTGAGTAGAAAATGCAAAAAGAAAACTTTTAAGATGATAATTTTTTGGAAGTGAAATAAAAGCAACAGCCCCTTCTCCAGTGTTTGCACACACGTTCAGTACTCACAAAAGAGAGGTGTTGGCTCTGCCTTTTTGTGGTTTTACTACTATAAATATGCAGAAATGGAAAGACCCCATCCAACAGTAACATAAGGCTTTTGACTGCTGCTACCGACACAAGAAACCTCCTTGCAAAGGGCCTATGAGTGAATGATACGCATAGATTTAACCTTTATATAAGGTAGCAGGAAAGCTGACTGGCATTCTCATTTTATACCTGTGAAAATAGGACGGGACAGGCTCAAGCTAGTCTATATATTTTCTAAATGTACTTAACTCGGGCATCTCAAGGATGCAAAATTCCACTCTCCTTTAGGATTTATGAGGGCATCTCGTGTGAATCCCCAGTATTACAGCCCACTTCTTCTTCCTCTGTGAATGCAACCATTAACAGTGTATGACAGTACTGGTTTTAGACACAGACAGGGGAATTAATGCTACTTAGGTGATCTTGCTTCCTGAATATTGTTTTACTTTCAATGCTCAACTTGCTATCTCTGCTTCTTTTTCCCTATTTTCACTTTCATTCATTTATGTATGCACATGTAAGTTCTGATATTTCTAAAATATAAACTGAGCTCTCCTCCCAACCCCAAACACTGTCACACAGGACCACACTGACATTGATACAGGTAACTGGAGGGCTGGAGCGCAGACTCTGCTGTGGGAGCCAAGAGGATGACATGGACTGGCCAAACCTGCAGGTGATACTCAAGAATTTCAGGTGTGTTGTGTCCCTGGCCCCAGCAGCATGGCAGTCCTCGTCATCTTCTCTTGGTTAATTAAAACCCAAGATACGGGAGGAAGGATGTGAGCAGGAAATCAACAGCACCAGTTTGTCCTGTTGAACACTCAGCTCAGGTCTCACTTGCAATGCAATGGTGGGGTCTCCAAGACACACCAAGTTCTGCCTCTGTACGACTCTCATGTCTGTGATATACGTGATCATTCCTGTGGCTTTCAGCCAAGTGGAGATTTTCTGAAAGCAGCCTGCAGGCTTGGCATAACTGATTTGGAACCAACAGATGAGCAGGTCCCTGCTCTCCGCAGCCATGGACTGGCACCAGGAAGAAACATTTACATTGAGCAGTCACAACAGGACATCGTACTGGGGATCCTGGATCCTTCACAGATCCCAGAATGGGTCATCAGGTTCCTCTCTCTCTGACTCACTCCAAATTGTGAGCCTAACTGGGTAACTCCTCAGTCTTGGTAGTCAAGAATTCAAGCAGCCCTGCCACCTTGAGGTAACTCCATCCGCTCTCAGGTGTTATAGGCCAAGATCTCTCAAACCAAGTGACACACTCGCTCTTTACTTAGATGTAGAACTTGTAACTTAAAAAAAATCTTGTTATAAAATGATACAACATATATAAGCACATTCATTTAGAAAACTAAGCTGTAAATGTAGTCATTTCTACTCTGAGTATTTACCCTTCATTATTTACTTAGATTTGCTCAGAAGTTGTAAGAAAGAAAACCAGTAAAAAAGTTTGATAACTACCTTTCCAAAACCCATTTAATGGCGGGAAGAGGGCAGGGGGAAGAAAAGCCTGTACAGAAAACCTGAAGGCAGTAAAGAAACCAGTGTGCTGTAGGAAGGCATCGCTACGCTCCATCTCCAGCACCCCCTTACTACCTGTGCCACAATCCCAAGGGCACATTGGTTTCCACACGCAGAAAAAGGCCAATCAGTGTAAACATCAATGTCTACAACACAAACCACACGCACACACGTGAACACCTATCGCCAAATACACAGATGTTCCCTCTCACACCTTTTTTCTCTTGCATATGTTTAGAGCGAGCGCTGGCATACGTGTGCAGTGTGTACGACACGGTGGCATTTGCTTCTAACAGCATGAGCCTTTTGTTCTCATTTTGCTTACCTGTCACTTCCTCTTAATCGTGCGACTGATGCAGTTATAACCTAAGACAACTAGAAGGCACTGCCAAATGCTTAATAATTTGCAGATTTCTCTTCCTTCACTGCAGACTCTGAGAGCAAGTGGCACAGAAGATGAATGCTTGAACTCTCCTGACCCGGCCAGCTGCTCAAATAATGGCTCAAAAATTAACACCAACTAAAAAAGTGTTGAAGGCAAACTTTTGGCACATGTCCTTCTTTGTTCCTTTGCAGATTTCAAGTAAATTCTTAAGAAAATTAAATTAAAAACTCGACTGATAATTAAAGATCAGAAACAAAGCACAACACTGTGTACAAACACACTGCTTTCATTCAATGAATAGATGAAAAAATTACTGATTTCACGTTAATATAATTTTGAGGGTCTGAGTAATATTCAAACAGGGGTAAACATAGGTCAGAGCGGTTACTGTGTTGTATTCACCTCTGGAGCTTCAAAATATTGCCCACTAAGATTGAGACCAGCAATGACAAACAACAAATCCTGCTCTCCTCTCTTATTCAAGCCTTATTCTGCTTAATTCAGCCAAGAAAATCATGAGCAGCTCAGTTCCTTCTGGCTAAGATACACCACAATCAGAGATGCTCCCAAAAATATTAGTTCCAGATTTTCCAGGTCTGAAATGCCCAGTTACCTAGTGCTACACCTGCAAAGTCTCTGGAAAGCTGTGGACCCCCAGCTCCTTGCAGATGGCCTTTTAGGTGACACACCAAACCTCCTGATGTCACATGAAGGGCACTCTAATGCATTGGGCCTGCAGATGAGAAAGCACAGGGGCTCCACAGGGCCGTTACCAAGCTTTTTTGTACAGATAATGAGGACACCGGGACAAGTGCAGAACCTGCTTTCCAGAGCAGAGAAAGGTCACAGACACTCCTTTGAGGGGTATCCTGAGAACACCCTTACACCTCAATACAATACTTCCACAATGAGTTTGGGCACACAATAGATGTCTCATAAAAGAAGCCTCATGGTCCTGAGTCCATCACAGCATGGTAGGAGTTGGAAGGGCCCTCTGAAGCTCACCCAGTGCAATCCCTGCCACAGCAGGATCACCAGAGCAGTCACACAGGAACGCGTCCAGGCAGGATTTGAATGTCTGCAGAGAAGGAGACTCCACAACCTCTCTGGGCAGCCTGGGCCATGCTCTGGCACCCTCACAGTAAAGAACTTTCTCCTTATGTTTAGGTTGAACCTCCTGTATTCCAGTTTGTGACCATTGCTCCTTGTCCTGTCACTGGCACAACTGAGATGAGTCTGGTCACATCCTCCTGACCCCTGTCCTTTAGATATTTATAAACCTTAATGAGATTCTGCCTCAGTCTCCTCCAGGCTAAACCAGCTGCAGCTCTCAGCCTTTCCTCATATGGGAGATGCCCCAGTCCCCTCATCGTCTTAAAATACTATTTAAAACAGTTCCTTCCTTCTAAAGCAAAATCTACCTCTTTACTTCCCGCTGTTGCTTTCTCCTCCCTTGCAATGCTGTCTTTTATGGCCCTTTAGTTTCTATTTACAGAAGGAGCTCCTGTCCTTAGGCTGTGGGGCTGTGCCTGCTCAGAGGCCGCAGCTGAGATCTGTGAAAAGGGCAGGAAGGGGTCTGCACCCCAGGTGGCCATCGGCCCTGCTTTCCTGTCCCACCAGGTAAGACACAAATCCCAGGCTCTACCAGCAGGACATGGCAAGTACAATAACAGAAAGTCACAGGCTCAGACACAGGCTGGACACTCAGTGCCAAAAATTCACTCCGCCCTTTGTGTTTTGGACATGTTTTGTTTCTTACGCTGACAGCGGCTAAGGGAATCTGTGCAAAAGCCAACAAGCAGCTCTGTAGTTTCCCTATTAATAAACCTGACTCCCATTTTCTTTTTTCTGGCTATTCTGACGCCACCTGAATGCAGGCAGGGTTATAAATCAAAGGGAAATGTGCCATTAATCAAGAAGCAAGGATGTTCTACATGAGGAATGGGCATTTGCAGGTAGAGCGGCCTTTTGTATTGTTTTACTTGGAGTTGGTTCATCGTAAAGAGGGCAAATGAGAGGAGAAACCCACCGTGGGCTCCTTGTCCAAATCCCAGCACCCAGGCTCTCCTGGTTTTCTCTCTCTGGCACAGAAATGAAGTATACGGTAGCAGTTTTTCCACTGCTGATATATGTCACTGACCATATGCATTACACCTGGTTTAGGATACAGGCATGGAGTGATTTATGCTCACCTGGAAGGCCCTTTTACAAGATCTTATTGCCATGAGGGGCTGAGATGCCCTCAAAAGCAAAGCTGGAAGTTAAGGTATCTCTGAAAGACAGAATTCTCTTCCCATTTTTAAATACTTCCTACTTGTGTATGCAGGTGCGTGTGACTTCACACTACATTTAATTGCAAGCACTTTTCTTTTAAAAATAAACCAGGGGTGGTAGTTTATATCAGAACTTTGAGATTCCCAAGGCACTTTAATGGTAAAGTAATTCTCTGCAACATACTTTATATCATTAAGTTGTCTAAAGTACACTTTCCTATTTTGTTGTCAATTATTTCCTTCTGTTGCTTTGAAGACAAGAAAATGGTTTTGGTGATTTATTCCTCAAGGCATTTATAAAACCTGCCCTGGTAATAAATGACAAAACAGTTACGTTTCTCATGTCAGCAAAGGCAGGGACTTGTGAAAGGCTTATGAACTGCCCAGAATGTTTTCAGATCTGTTATCCGGAAGCATTAAAAAAATATAATGCTACTAGTGTTTTTATTTTGTTGCATTATTTGTACGATATCCAGTGTTTTGTTAAGATGTCCGTCAAATAGCTGGAAGTTATACAGTTATTTTTTTTATTTCTTGATTGAATGAGCACTTCCTATGCAGTTCAAATATATATATAAATATATGGACGTAAAGTTATTTATCAAATTAATCCTTTCAACTGCTTCTGAAACACGCTTTCTGTCTCCTCTCCTGACAGAGAAGCCAGACTATGGTTAAAATCTAATTTTTCCTGGCATTTGCCTTTAAATACTTCTGAGCAAATTTTAATAAAGCCATTTGTTATGAGGCAGTTTACTTTGCAAGAAATTTCCTATCTAGTTGTATATCTTTCTGAGACCGGCCCGAAAAAATCTGAAGCCTCATATGGATCTTTTAAAATAAACCCAGTGATAAATAGCCTGTAATTCAATAAATACTTTGGCCTGTAGTAATTTCCTCCACAGATTCTCTCTGCCATGGGAAGATTATATTCAGAAAAGTGTTAAAATATGAGTGGCATCTCAAAGAATCCTTAAAAATATATTCATCTACATTAACTGCATTAAGGCAAGAAATGAGCTCATGGCAACTGGCAAATTTGCCATCCTCTCCAACAAACAATTACAGGAGTGCAGGGTATATACAGAAAATCACATACCCTACAGCTAAGCGGGATATTAGATTTGCCTGGTTATAAGTAAGCTATCAACTGGCTTGTGGCTACACTATTTATGAGTTATGCTGTCTTTCAAGATACAACTCACATTTTGCTTAATGCCACACGACACATTCAATTTAAATCAAGATTTAGCAGACGAAATCACTGTCCTTAATAAATGACTCCCGTGTTTAATATTTTGGGGGCTTCTTATTCTGAGCACAGGGAATTTCAAGGCAGTTCAGAATATTGTTCATTTTGTACATCTAAGATTTCTTCACTTATGGTATAAGGAAATCATATCGCTGTAGATCTCTCAAGATGACCTATCAGCTCTGCAAGTAGCCACGGGGAGGATTTATTTTTAAAACAGGGATGATTATTGCTGATGTCTGTGTTCTTCTTATGGAAAAATATTGAGGGATGTGCTCGCTTGTAGGACTCTCATGACATCTCCATCTACGCTCGCGGTGCACCAGCATCAAGGCATCGCTGCTCTGACCGCCCTGTCTCCAGGAGGATACAGACTAGAGAAAAGGGATATTGAAAATCATCATGACTGCTTTGTTTAAGAAGAGACTCTACAGATACAGACAGCTGGAGAGGAGATGGCAGAGGGGTATTTTAATAGAGGTCTGCAAGATCACGAACGGGGAAGATGAATATGAAGCTACTGTTTGCTGCTTTTCCTATCAGCGAGATGGAGGCAGCCAAGGAAATGACGATGCAGCGAGATCAAAAGAGACAAGGGGTACTCCTTCCACTCAGCACAATGGGATATTACACAAGCTGAAAAATAAGCCGATTAAAAAATGGATTAGCCAAATTCCTGGAGTTCAGGTCTCACAGGTTCTACTAAATACAGCGACCCGGTTGCAGCCCGTGATCCAGGCAGCCCCTTAGGCAGTGACTGGCAGAAGCTGGGATGCTATCCAAGGGCTGGGTCAGTCAAAACATGGTTTGCTTGCTACACTCTGCCCTGATCATCTGCGAGGGGCCCTTGCTGTGGACAGTACTGGACAAAACCGGCTTTTGGACTGATCAGACAGCCACTCTGTATCCCCATGTTATGTCCTCTGCTCCAGAGCTGGTTCCCACCACTGCTCTCCCATTTGGAGTAGCCATGATTTCGGGCCTGCCAGAAGCTGCAAAAATGCCAGCTCTGCACTTTAGAGTAAACCTAGTGCATAAAAATCAATCTCCTGGCAGAATTAATGGGACACTTGAGCTAAATTCACACAGAAGGGTGTATGCTTTGATCCAGGTTGGGTTCCTGGGACACCCCGCTGAGAAGCAGCGATGAGGAGAGCATCCCACTCTGCTTCCACCTCCACAGCGAGACTGCCTGGCTCTCACTGTGCAGCCTCAGAGGAAGAGAAAATTCTGAGACATTCAAGCGATGTGATGAGATTACCGTAACTCCCAACTGGCTTCAGCATCCAGGAAGAAAATGAAAGGGAAAATACAAAAAAACCTTACCAGTTCTTTGTTGTCACTGGGTTTGTCCCAGTTACACTTTGAATTCAAACTAGACGAGACCCAGAAATCTTTCGCTTTGTATCAAGGCTGAATCTAAAGCCATCCACATTTGGCATTTTTTAAATAATGCTACAAATCTCATTCTAAGTTTTAAGCACTATGTGCCTATCAGCCATCTGCTAGTGCTGGATAGGATGGGTAGGAAAATAAATATTTTAGCATGAATTCAATCACTGGCTCTTTTTAGCCAGGCAAAATAAAATCTCTTTATAACACTATGAAATACAGCCAGATGCGATGGGTAATGAGCAAGCTCTTGCACTTCAGGGAATGCAGCTCAATTCCATTATCTGCCAATCAGGATCCTAATCATAGAACAAAGCTCCCACTACTGGGAAGGAAGGAAACCCAAAAAAGAAGGAAAACCAAAAAATATCCACAACCAAAAACAAAAAGGAAGGAAGAAAGAAAGAAAGAAAGAAAAAAGCAATTGCCCTTTAAATTAAAACTACGCAAAGCAAGAGTGCAAAACTGGTAGCAGCCCTAGAGCTGACAGCTTGCCTTAGAAGCGAAAGGAGATTGCAAACGCTTCCTTGAAGGAATAATACATGATTACAAACACATCAAAAGCACAATCTGCCAGAAAGGCGAGAACAAAGGTAATCAAAAATAGTCTGAGAAATGCATTTTCTAAAAGCAGCCATGAAATAAGTTCACCTATTCCAATATATCTAGCAGGCAGTTAGTGGAGTACATTAGTGACAGAAACACATCCACAGAAGAATATAGGCAAGAAGAGGTCAAACCGTAAATCAGTGCTGGCAGATTGACTTTGGGGGAACACCACTGCTATTTATTGTGACAGGGTTTGACCCACACAGCTCGGTAATAGTCTCTGCAGGAATCCTGACTTCATATTAACGAAAGAGATCAGGTATTGTCTATAGAAAATGCGCGTTTGAGTACACAGGGCACACATGGAAACCACCCAACCCATCAGCCACAGGCAGTGCACACGGAAAGCGCTGGCCCATGAAGATGTATTCAATATAAAACATCCACTCTCAGGTACGTGCTGCATGGGAGATGCAACTCACACCTTTGTATTCTGCACAGAATTAATGGCCGTGTGCATGTGCTGCAGTTTCCAATGTTCCCCAATCTGTGCAACAACATTTTCCATACAAGCTGCAAGTTACCCACGTAGACATTTAGACACTGGGTACAGATCCCCAAGGAGATGGACACCACAGGCTGAATGCTGCCCACATTTAACACCTAGAAGATGGGTGCGAGCACCCAATGTCATCCCAGCAGCGTTATTTTCTGCCAAAACTCACCTTTCCCTTAACCAGCACCCAAGCAATGTGGAGGCGCAGGCTCGCTAACCTGCCCACTGCTCCCTCAGCTCTTCCTGCATTTCCTCCCCACAGGTCAGAAAGCCTCAGCCATTAACAATTTCACCTAAGCTGGGAGTTACCATATATTCTTGTGACAAGAAAACTAAGAAGAAGACAGGATATCCATAACGGAGAGGCATTCTTGCTTGAAAGGCACTCCTAGTTGCTGGTAAAACAGCTATCGAGCGAATCTTGTGACAAAATTTGTCCGTGTCACTCCTCTAATAAAAATACAGCAGTTGTGTGGTTCATTTTACAGCACCATTGATAAATCGATTGCAACGTTTCCCGCAGAGCTAATAGCGCCAGGCACAACTTCTCCAAACTTTTCCAAGAGAAAAGGGGAGCATCAGCAATATCTCTTGAGGAAGAGACCAAAGAAGTTTGCCTATAAACTCAAACAAGCCGAAGGAAAAATCCAGGAGCAGGCAAGATGCTGAAGGAAGTTTAAGCCAAGTCAAGGTGCGTGATGGATCTGATGGGAATCTGCTTTAAACTTCCTCTGTGACCTTGGCTAAGCGCCCTCAGAAACACCTCTTCATTGGAAATAAGACACTGAAATAGGCAGTTGGATGTCTGTGTGTGACAAAATCCTGCTTGCAAATAGGGAAGAACAACGAGAAAACTGCTTGGCATATCCAACTGTCCCTTCTCTGCCACAAACCGTCCCTCACCTCGCAGCGCACGGCAAGGCTTTGATGCTGGTCATGCTCCACAGACTGCATTTTAATACGAAAAGCAATGAATAAAAATACATTTTCCAAAGTGTCTTTTTCTGGCTGAGTATAAAACTTACAAATGGAGTAGACAAACTCTCCGTGTTCTTTAAATACATCTATAAAATTACTTTGAAGTAGGAGAGAATGGTTTATGATTTCAAAGCGGTGCAGCCTTAAAGACTGGGAAAATATTCCTCATATTTCCCCCTGTTCTCTAACAACAGCAATGAATGTCATAAATCTCATTTTAAATCTAGTGGTATGTACATATAAAAAGCGTTACATTTATTCTGAGCCTACAAAAGGTTGCTCTGAATGAATCTCAGGCTAAATATATTTATATGCAGTGATAAAGCCTTATTCTACATTAAAATCACTCTGACAGTTTATGAATTCAAGGCTTCACCAATGTAAATAAAAGAAAGTCTTGTTATTATAAAAATGGAATTGGAAATAGAGCAGTGATGGAATAAAGCTTTGAGTTAAATTAAAGACCTGATAAAAGTCTCTCATCCTGAATGAGCAGTGCAGTGACAGTAGTGAGACTGCGAGTCACTTCACGTGGCTACATTTTCTAAGGAAGTTTTTTAATGAATTACCCTTTGAGAGTCACCGCCAAGCGCGCACACACAGAAGAAAAGTTACTAAAGAGGAAGGTGACGGGGGGGTTGCTTTTCAGTGTTGCTGCTCTTGGGTTTGTCTCTGTGATTCCTTCCAAACAAAGGACCTACACATCTCAGATCTCCCTCAGCTCGCAGAGGTGCTGGTGCGAGCCTGACGAGCCCAGCTAACAAAGGCAGCTGCTGAGCTGTGAGCAGGGCTGCGAGGTCTCTAGGCTTCCTTTCTCCCCCTCCCTTAGCCCATCCTGTAAGCCCTGAAGTGCACGGGACAGAAAGTCACTCCAAAACAGGCAGAGGCAGAGCGTGAAGTGTTGCCAAGCAGCCCCTGCGCTCAGCACTTCCCAGATCCTCTTTGCTGTGGTGAGACCCTGCTTTTGTTGCCCCAAGTGCCACAGCAATGTGCATCGACTTCCAGCGCTCTGATCCAGCCCCTGCACGCTTCAGTGTCCTCCCTGACACTTCCCTGCTCTATTGATAGATCCTCCTGATCCCCTCCCTTTAGATATTGATAAGCAGTAATGAGATCCCCCCTCAGTGTCCTCTTCTCCAGGCTAAACAGCTTCAGCTCTCTCAGCCTTTCCTCACATGGGAGATGCTCCATCCCCTTATCATGTCAGTGCCTCTATGACCACCAGTCTCACGATTTAGGCTGCTGTTCTAACTCCTTCTTCAAGTGTGACCAATGCAAGGTTTTCAGACTCCAGCTCCACTTTACTCCACTCTCAGTAGAAATCCCCCTCCTACTGCCATAACTCCCCCAGACTCACATAGGAGAGCACAAAGACCATCGTGTTCCCCAGAGCTCGGGCTAATCCATATCTGGTCCTCAAGAACTCATACCTGTACCCAGAGGATAGGCAAGAGGAACTCTCCACTCCACAGCACAATATTTATTTCTCCTGCACTTTGGGAAGGGACGAAAGGGCACAACAGAAAACAGATTTTATTTGGAAAATAAACCAGCCAAAGACTACAGAGCAGCAGCTAGCCCAGTGGTTAATTCATTAATGCCCCTGTGGTCTCCTTGTTCCAGGTGAATGCAGAACCTATAATTTGCTTGCCCTAGAGTTTTTTTTGGCTTCAACTAATCTTTAATTATTCATACAAAATGAAACTCTAATGAGAAGTAATGGCCAGGGCTTAAGTCCAGTCTGGAAACTGGAAGGCAACAGCTTGAACCAACATCTCTTAAACCACATGAACTGATCCAAATCAATCAAACCAATTTTTGACTGAAAAAACCTGAATTAAAAAAAGCCAATGAAATCACCATGCTTCTGGGAAAGAGACACAAAGCTGAAGCTGGCAGGTGGGAGCTGGGCTTTCTCCTCTGCAATCTCTATAGCCACTGCATCAGCTCCAGGCTGAGGGATTCAGACAAGAGGGTGGGCTAAGAAGCAGAAGTATCTGTGAAAGAAGACTGAAGGGACATGTGAGGAACAGAGAGAGCAGTGAAAAAGTAGACAGGAAAAGTGTGTGTGCGGGAAAGACAAAAAGACAAAGAACAGCAGGAGCAATGCAAAGGGAGGCCGATAAAGGGAGAGAGGAGCAGGATGGAAAATCCATCTTGCCAGAAACAAACATTTCTTATCAGTTAGAGGCAAGTGGTACCTCTGCAAAATCCAATTTCAAATGTCAGAACAGTGATAGGGAAGGAATGAATCACCTACCTAAAGGTACAAGCTTCTTAATGTTTGAAAACCAGCACTGGGAGGTGCAGAGAAGTCTGGAGGACATAGAGATTTGAAATGAAGGTGGGGCTACTATTAGGAATGGGAAACCTTTCATCAGGTAAGATCTCACTAAGGCTGGAAGCAGCTTGAGCAGCCCTGCAGGTCCATCCACAGCTCTCCAGGTCATCCAGCTGCAGCCTGACACTCGCAGAGATTTCTGCATGCAAGTGGCAGTCACTGACCTCAGACTAACACGAAGTGAAGACAACTCCTGACTGGCTGGTTTAGAAAAGCCAACATGTGTTTCTCCTGACAGGTACATCTACATGGGAGGGTGATATTCCAGGGGTTCTGGAGTCGCTCTGTGGCACTCACTCAGACAACCTGGTCCCCAGTGCTACAGGTACTACACTTGCAAGGATGCTCCTGCAAGCCCTACCAAGGCTTTAGTAGCATTAATAGCATATTCCCCTGCTTTGAGCTCATACCCTGTATGTGGTCTCTGAAAACAGAAAACCTCTCCACATACAAAAATGACAAATATGAGAAAATATCAGCAAACGCAGAGGATCAGTGGCATTCAGTAACTGTACACAGACCCATCAAATAACAAAGAGGACCTCAAGACACTACTTATCCAACAACAGAGGGTTTTCTTTTCAGGAAAAAAGTAATATAAGACTGCAACTTTCCATCCCATATTTGAATCTTCTTGAGAAGAGGAAGGCATGCAGAATGGAAACTGCCCTCACAGAAGCCATCTGCCTGGACATTTTGAGCCACCAGGTAAAATTAGCTGGGACACAGCTCCTGGACTGACTACAAGACCAAAACACAACCACGTAGCAGAGACAAAGGTTTCCTAATCGCCACCTACACATCCGCACTCACAACAGGAACAGTGTTAAGCTTGCTTTCCTTTTCCTAAACTGTTTTGCTTTGGAAACACAGTGAAACACCAGCGAAATCTGCACGTGGCAAAAATCCATGTCACCACAGCACAGATCGCTGAATGGCAGCAAACTGGCCCCGCGCCCTTCGGAATAAACGCATGCACCATCTGCAGGAGGCTCATCTCTTCTGGCCGAATTTTTGGAAGACGCCTAAAAAAGGGACAGCACAACTTGGAACAAAGTCCTTGTCCTGTCTGCGGTACGGAATAAAGGATGGACAGGAGTTTGCCTGGGGGGAAATTCTGCGCTCAGCGGCACAAAAACCTCCTGGCAGCTAGACAGACACCAGCAAGGCGATGCTCCAAAGACGACAGCCAGCTCTGCCCTTTAATTGATTGGCCATCATGTAACATAATTTCTCTCTGTTATTTAAAGCATACACAAAAGGCAGCTAAACCAGAGTTTTTCGAGATGCTGATGAAACAGCATTTGTTCCTTTCAAAGCTTCTTTGACAAGACAGGAATACTTCATGCTGGGAAGGCTGCCACTGTGGGATCATGGCTTCCCCGACGTGCAAAACTCCCATTTCTGAAACTGCAGACCTGTCACATACCAGATTTGAAAATTTGTGATGGTTTATGTTTTGGGTTTGGTTTTTTTCCTTCTTCTCCCTCCTTCTTTGTTTTGTTTTTCTTTTTTTTTTTAAGGAACAAAGTTGCTGTACTTGCCTTACTGAATTCAACCTAGGACTTCATAAACCTGTGCTCTTCACCGAAGATCCAAGGCTCTGACCTTTATGAGTTTTGATGAAGAATACAGATGCTTTCCTGCTAGGGGGTTACATTTTCTGGAGTTTTAACTGGAAATACATAAACCAAGTAAAACAAAGCAATGATTTGAGCTACCCAAAGATGTAAAGTGTTAGAATGAGTTTTAAAAAGCTGGCAGTAGCACCTTGAGCCAGATTGGAATTACTGGGGAATAACTGTAACTTATTTGTAATGGGACTAAACCTCTTCAGGGGCACCTGCATCAGTGAAGATGCTCATATTTACTGTGCACATAAGCAGTTACCATTCATAAAGAAGACAGTGGGGTGCTTTAAGGAAACACAGTCCCATCTAATACATTTGCTGTCCTATTTTTCAATGTCCAAACTTGCAAAAAGGTGACAGAAGCCATAACCAAAATAGAGAGTGTCTGCTTTGCTGTGTGTCATGACCCAATATACAGGTTATGTTCAAAGGTGTAGTTTCCATATGAACTAAATAAACTTATTTAAAACCACTTCCCATCACTGGTGGTAACTTAATCTTCAGTCTCCATACACATCCTTGATATCTCCAGGACAGTGGTGCTGATGGTTTACCAAGAGCATCAGCTGGCTGAGGGATGCTGTATGCTCATAGCAAAACATCATTTTTCAAAGAGTTTCCTACACAAAAATAAGCATATTAGGTGAGCCAAAGGAAGCAGTGGAAAAGGACATCCCTTCCAGAGGATGCTAAAATAGAGCCTGTGTGTTTACTCTGAACTTTTGAAGGACTTTTGGAGTCCTATGAACTTTTCAACACTGATGCCATCTATAGCCCAAATTCAAGCCACTGTTTCTCTAAAAGTGGCTTGGCTTTCTTACAAAGTCAAAGAAACTTGGCCCAGGCACCGCTGCTGCTGCTTTGCCAACAACAGTAGCTACTTTCCAGCATGACCACCGGTTTCCAAATCCCCCAATCAGGGAATCGCTAAACAATTCTCTAATCCCCAGAGAGCACCTGCAGGAACTAATATTTGAACACTTTGAAGCAGAACCTCTCTCTTTATCCACTTTCTAAAGCTTTCTGAATACCAAAAAAAAAGAGAAAGGCCTGGCAATCAGAGATTGATGAAAGCATTTTGCCTCTGGCTAATCCAGTTTATAGAAAAGATGGCTGCTTTGTGATCCCAACTGCCTCCATGGGTTGTTACACCAGCATTTTATTTCCTTCCACCCTGGCAGAGTGCAACTCTAGAATGATACTCCAGGCTGCTGATAAAGTTAGCTTCTCCCCCTGCTTATTGACCGATCACTGGAGCAAATGGCTCTCTAATCATTTTAAAGACTCCCCCTGTCACGGCAAATGGCGTCATAAAGAACTATCCCAGGTTTTTTTTTTCCTAGTGAGACGTGACAATATAACCTAGAGGGATGATTAAATCTTCTCTCTTCCTAGATAGCTTAAAGCAGTATTGTAAAGAGAGATGCCCTAAGCTGGGTTCAACCTTCCCGAGTGACCAATCAGTGCTATTTTGCATGAGGATTCCAGAAAAATAGCATATTTCTCTTAGGATGTCTATGGCTTTTCTTGTTTTTGCCATGATTCTTGTCAACAAGCACAGAACTGAGCACTGGCGATTCCTAGTGATGAATTCAGAAGCTGTGATGTGGGACAAAATGACTGAGGAAATGCCTTCCCACCCCTCCCAAGGATACACAGGGTTAGACAAAGCACATACCTCAGAAAGCTAATCTTAAATTACGTGGAGCCTCATCTTCCAGTTCAGCTGGTTTTTAGAACCAGTGCTTGTTTTGGCCAAGAAACAGCATTCCTGACAAGATGGAAGCAAAGGTGAGCAGCAGGAACCAGAGCAGCAAGGGCTCTTTATATGCATACAGAATCACAGAATATCAGGAGTTGGAAGGGACCTTGAAAGCTCACCCGTTCCAAACCCTGCCAGAGCAGGATCACCTAGACCAGGTCACTCAGGAAAAGGCCATGGGTATTTCCAAAAGCACAGACACATGATGCCTATTAAAAATGAAGATGATTATTAACACACACAACTTGCAGGAGATGCATTTGTTAATCCCTAGTAAGACCAATCTGCTTTTGAAATCCTAAATAACTTTGGAGATCTGGCCCAACAGTGCAGAGGGTGGGAGAAGATGATGGAGGGAGTGGAGCATCTCCCTGATGAGGAACAGCTGAGGGAGCTGAGGCTCTTTAGCTTGGAGCAGAGAAGACTGAGGAGTGACCTCATTCATGGGAATCAATTTGCAAAGGGCGAGTGTCAGGAGGAAGGAGCCAGGCTCTGCTCTGTGATGTCCAATGCCAGGACAAGGGGCAATGGGAGCGAGCTGGAGCACGGGAGGTTCAAGCTGAACATGAGGAAAAACCTTTTTACTGTAAAGGTTACAGGGCATGGCCCAGGCTGCCCAGAGAGGTTGTGGAGTCTCCTTCTCTGCAGACATTCAAAACCCGCCTGGCCGTGTTCCTGTGTGACTGCTCTGGTGATCCTGCTCTGGCAGGGGTTGGACTGGGGGAGCTTTCGAGGTCCCTTCCAACTCGTGAGATTCTGTGATTCTGCGAAAAGCACTTCTGACTGCCTACACATTAACATCTGCCCAACCCTGAGCTCTCTGTGGTGCCCTCTGAAGCACTGGGGGATGCCAGTGGTGTTGCTGGGGTGCCATTATGAGCATGGGGCTTCAAAAAGCCTTTCCTTCAGCAGTCTCCTTTCTAGAGAGACACAGTAACAGTACGCTAGCAGTAACAGGACTTCAATCCTTCAGCTTCATCTGTAACACAGGGATAACAATTCCTACCCTCAGTCATTTTAATCTTCAGCTTGTAGGAAGCTTGCTTTTAAGGAGCAAAATTGCAAATGTTCCTATTTATACACTTGGAGAAACTTTACAGAAGAATAAGCATCCTGCTAATAACATTTTATAGACAGTATTCAATGTGAATGTCAGGGAGCAAAAATATAATAGACTCACCTTTAGACGGAGAGAAGGGAGTGAAGGGACACGAGATCAAAATCTGAGTCAGCTGGAATGACACAGAAATTGTTCAGAAAATGTCAGCTATTTTTCTTGGGATATATTAAGCATGTAGACTTCTACTCAGAGGTGTGGGGGGTGTCAGTGCTTTTAGGGAGGGGGTTGGTTTTCCATCCTCAGATTAAGAGTTTTCATCCTTCTGGATTATAATAAAAACTGAAAGAGTTTTTAGTTGTGGGGAGAAAGCCAGTAAAAACATCACTGTCAGAAATACGCTGACTGACTTCATGGCACAAGAACTAGGGTAAAAGTAATCAAACACTTATATCCTTACTGAAAGAATAAAAACTTGAAAGAAACAATAATGAAACAGACCTTGGATGGGAACTGTATTTGAATTCTTTTGAATTCTCAGAAGGAAATAATCACAGAATCCCAGAATGTTAGGGATTG
>NW_010199749.1:0-4226 GCF_000695765.1 Mesitornis unicolor
TCGGAGCAGCCCCTCTCCGCCTCGGTCGCGCTTCCTCCTTTTCCTCTTGGTCCTCACCTCCCGCTCTGTCCTTCGGCTCAGCTAGAGTCCCCATTTCCCCTTTTCTCCGGCCCTGAGGGGTCGGGGCTTTCCCCACTCCCAAAAAAATAAGGACCGTGTGGGAGAAAACGTGCCCTCCGGGCAGGTTTTCTGTGTGTGCTGCGGCTTCTAGGCGCACGCTTGCTCCTGCGCCGCAAGGCTGACTTGACTGACGGACTTCAAGTAAAGTTTCACCGAAGCCATGTGACACTAAAAACCCAGCGCTTTCGGGGAAAAAACGCAAGCACTTGGGTGAGGAGAAGGGTGATGGCGGTGCCTTTCCCGGCTCCTCCTGTCCCAAGCTGCCTGCAAGCCTCCGCGGTCCCCTGCCGGGCTCCCCTGGCCTTCACTTCGCCCTGAGAAACAGGTCCTGGCTGCTTCCATCCCTGCCCCTCTCATCCCCGTCCTCCCCCGGGCTCCCTGTGAGCAGGACTCCCACAGCAATACATGCTGGGGTTCAGAAACAACAGGAACTGGGGTGCCAAAACTTACTTGTTCCAATCTGTCCATCCTTGGGAAGTGATACGTCCTGACAAGACACATAGTCTTGCAGATTGTTCCCCTGATACTAAAAAAGTCTGAGAAACCATAAATGAACATTATCACAAGCATTTTCCATCAAGTCAAAAGGTGGGGCTGGCTCTTGGGAAAAGCGTATACATTTAAATTGTTGCGATCGCAATGTCAAATACTTCATATACACCTTTGTTCATAACCTGGCTCACAACAGAGTCCAGTAAAGATTTGTTACTGATATAGATGATTTAGCAAGGTACCTAAGCTCAGGCTACCCTAAGCATTTGTCCAACAGAAAATCAATGGTGCCTGTAATTTATGGATGTCCCAGCTATAGTCAGACCAATTGCACTGGCAATCCCAGGGACGCTCACGCTCATTTGCGTGCACAGTTCACAGTGGCAGCTCAGTACAAGCAGCGCACCTCTGACTTTCAGAGCAGACACAGTACACAGATGCTTTCACCGTGAGTGAGAGGTGCACATCATCCAACCTGCCACACACGCCCCAGCCAGCGGATTCCCAACGCCTGACTCCCGCCACACTGTGGGACATTAAAGGTGAGCACTGGGATACAGTCGTGAGGACAGCGTTTGTGAGCCTCCTGCCACGACTCCCAAGCTGGCAATTTCACCACATACCAACAGACAAATCTGCCCCTGCTCGGAATGAGCAGCCCTTGGTTGCCCAACCGATACTGCTGAGAGAAGGCACATGCAACAGCCGGATCTGAATGCAGATATCATGAGCTGATACTTTTCCACCTTTTTTCATCTTACAGGACTTCATTTTCCAGTCCCATTTTTCTAGGAAAATGTTGTTTGTTTAATAATATTATGATAATAGAGATACAGTACTGCAGATGTTTTGGTTTAGATATATGTATATATAAGGGAGGGGGAAAGGTGTACAGAATGTTTAGGCAAACCTCTGGTCCCTTTAGAGATCCATTCAAGAGCAATATCATTCCTTCAGCCCATAGTTCCCTTCTCTCTTTTCCTGCTTATTGCTTATTCCTTTGTATTTCTGCAATCAATTTTTTTTTCTCTTTTTTTCCTCTTTGCATAATGAAAGCCCTTGAAAGTAACAGGGGAAATTAACTAACATACAAAGTGCTACTTTATAAAACAAAGTAATGTGGAAAATCCTGTTTGTCTAACTATAATTCTGTACTGGTGATCTTAAGATACTAATTTTAAAAATACGTAGAAAAGATGTTCAAACAGGGGCATGATTTTAAGTTGAGGGTGGCCCTTCAAATCAGTATTCCTCTTGGACTTTTGAAAAAGGAAAATCCTATTTCCTGAGAGTTTGGACATCCTGTCATGTCATAAAAATATATTTTATCTTTCCTTTTTTAAAAAAAAATTATTCTGATTCACACCAGCTCTGTTCAAGGCACACCATTTCTGATTTAAGATAAAAAACGCTAACTATTTCACTGCTCTCAACTCCCACCACAATTCAGACAGTCAAGAAATTTTAAAAACTAAAGAGCAGGTAGAATGCTTTGAGCTCTGATTATGAAAAAAAAAAGACTCCTGATGCATTTCTGAGTAGTGAAAATCTTGAGAGAAGGAAAGCACAGAAACAACAACCAGGAGTTCTGCCTGTGCCTGTCTGAATGGTCAGGCCAAGCAGAAAATGAAAACTGATGGAGAATGGGTGACATTTGCTATTTGAACTGTATTGTAAATGTTTCAACACCTTGACAATGAAGCACATAACAGAAGCTTAGAGCATCCAAGACTTTTCTTCTAAACAAAATGAAAATGGGCAGCTCTGTTTAGGGAGGTGCCTTTCTTAACATCTTTCATGTCTGCTTCAGAGGAATCATACTTGAAAGATGCAATAAAAAGATAAAAACTATATATTAATAAAATGTAATGATTCTTCCATGCTCCTGGATTGCCCCTCCAAGAGAGGCTGACCCCTGAGACTTGTCTGTGATGTTTCTCTGCAAACAGGAATTGGCTTTTGCAGACCTGTTGGTCAGTGTGAAAACCCATCTCTCTGACAGAAGATACCACAACCACAGGGCATTTCTGCCAAAAGTTCTAACATGCGCAATACTCCTGCATTTCTTCAGCCTACCTTAGGACCCCACCTCTTCTCAGCCTATGCCTTGAAAATTACAGGCCTCCAGGTAGTGCGCTTATATTCCCTTTATGCTGCACCCATTGCTCCAGGGAAGCACAATTAGAAGGGGCAGGCACTGTGCTGGCATAAGCTGCAATGCAAAGAACTAATACTAAGTCACACCAAAAGCCTGTCTTCTCACCGCTTTCAGCTGCACCACCCTCCACTTTTTCTCCAATCCCAGTGAGTACTCAGCCTCCAGAGACTGCTTTCTCCAGCTTTCCTGGTACCTGCTACCCTTTAGGCTTCCCACCCCCTCACATGCACACAATTTGAAGCATCAGCACCCACTTTTCCCTCAGCTGCCAGACACCCACCTAGCTGTTGCTGGTTATCCAGGGAAGTGTCACCTCCTAGGAGACAAAGCTATCTAAATAGTAATGTTTTTGCCAATAGGCAAATAACTTATTGGAATAAATTCTACAAAATAGGGATGTCTGTGCTTTCCCAGGGACAATGTCGGGGAGCATGGATGGAGCATAGTATATGGAGCAGTAGCATCAATTTCTGATCTTTTCTGCAAAATCCATCAAAAGAGAACTGGGCCAGTGCATCTTGCTTCCACCCATGCAACCCTCTTGTTGCATGATTGTCTATTACAGCAGTCTCAAGAGGTGGCTGGTGGAAGAAAAAGAGGGGTATCAGGTAGTACCATGTCAAAATCCTCGGAGTCTGCAGAAGGAGTTGCTGGCAGGGCAGGGAAAGGTGCATGGCCTAAGATGCGATGCAAAACTGGAGTGTGGAGGTGACCAAATTTGGGAGAGATGTAACAGGGCAAAAACATGAACTGCACTACTAACAGAGAACTGATGTAGTGAAAGCAAATGGGTAGATGGGGCCCGAGCAGGGAAAGAAATAATTAGTTGGAATCTCTTAGTTTTTAAATAAAGGGTGAACTGATGTACCACTACACACTAGTCTAATTTAGGTCTTTAGTGGATTTCTTTTAGTTTTCTGTGAGAAAGGCAGTATAGTACCTGCTCTGTTCCTTGAGGAAGACTGGGAGATGGACTACTGAACTTCAATAAAAAAATTTGGAGTCAATATCATGATCTTCCTTGCAGTCTGCGTACAATTTTTTACCCTTCTAGATGAATGGCAATATAACATAACAATGTCATGTTGCGGAACATACTTAAACTTACATAAATATTGCAGATTTGAATTATTAGCCAGGGAAGTTTATTTACTTACTCATAACTCTTTGCATTTCATTTACCTTCTAAAATTAAACTGGTCTTATGAATTTCACTATCAATTTCCCTTTCAGGATTTATTTTGCAGACACATCTGTTTCCAGCCTCACAGAGAATTTTTGTTTTGCTTTAGATTTCTTCATTATTTGGATTTTTGGTTGTTACTAGTACCATTGAAAAAATGAAAAATTGTCAGCAAATGTCCAGGTTTTTCAAAATAACAACTCTAATTCAAGAATCTGAATTTTTGAAGGATGCTCGCTGTAGCCCTTCACAGCTTTGACATGCATCATTCCT
>NW_010199749.1:4257-12203 GCF_000695765.1 Mesitornis unicolor
GGTGGCCCTTAGCAAGGAACCTCCATGTCTTTCTACTTACTCTACAAACATTGGGGATCCTGCTAGATTTCAGTGGAAGAAGGACTGATCCCTAGTGATCAGGATTATCTTTCCGCTCTAGTGGATCATCTCTTAGCCACCATCCTCTTTCTCTGAATGCCTAATCTAAATAATCTAGCTAGCTATTTATACCATATTCATCACTAGATTTTTTGAATGCTGTACAATAAAACCAAACAGATATATTTTTCTTTGTCCCAGGACTTTTTTTTTTAGGAAAAAAACTGTTGTGAGTGCTGAAGGAAAACTAAGGCAAAGAGCTGGGTTTTACACATGGACAAAAAGAGCATTAGTTCCTGCAGAAATTTCTGTACTTTTGGCCTAGTGACATAGAAAGCCTGAGCTCTCCAGCTCTTAAATATAAACTTTTGTTCAAAATACTCTTGCCCTCTTTGACTTCAGATGTATGGTTGCATTAGAACACTCATTCATTATGAACATAATTTTCATTAAAATAATGTTTTCTTTCAGTAAATTTAAACTGCTGCTGGTTTGTGTAGACATGTTTGGTATATGACCATAAACATATCAAACAAACGAGCGGAGTGAGTTTCCTTTGTTTGTGATTTAAAAGCACTCCATGCACGTTAATTATCAGGCAGGGAGCATACAGGAAAAAAAACACTGTCTCTCTAACAGGCTATGTCCAATAAAGTCACCAAAATCATAACATTCCACACAGAACAAGCATAAATAATCTGTTTATCTCCTTTTTGCCATGCTACAATAAGAAATGAAATTGCTAGCGGTGCTGATATTGAGCACCGTTATAATTAGATAGATCATCATTTAAATGATCTGGGATACTTTCAACCTCTCTAGGGAATTGTCTCAGCTTCTCTTCCAACTGAAACGTAGAACTACATGTGAAAGGATTTAGCAGTATTTTGCACGGTGTAGTCACAAGGCCTACTCCAAGAGATGGAGTTTATATAGACTCTACTGGCAGAATTTAAACCAGTTTCGTGAATGAAATAATCTTTATCAGAAAAGAGGCAGTTTTCCCTAGCATATCCAATCCTACTTTAACATTGCCTAGTACAGTTGTGTCAGTCATGGGTGGAAAATATCATGTATATAAAGGATCCGTCAAAATGTCCTTTTTTTTTTTAGTTGTTGATGCAGTGAATTGGAAATACACATTCTGAGGTGAAACATAGCATTCAGACACTCCCATAGGAAATTACTGGGTTTTTCCCTAAGCCTTAAATCTACTAGCCAATATTTTGAAGTTAAAGCATTCTCAAATACCATGGAAAGCTTGCAGTCCTCAGGCTTTTTGTCAGCCTCTTAAATAATTATTTCAATAGCTGGTGGATACTTATTGTTGTTGTTCAAATGCACATACAAGGACTTTGGGTGCTTTTCTTAATGACATCAGGAAAAACAGGTAAATGGCATCTAAGTAATTTCCTGTTGGCCTTACAGATCTATAGTAAGACTGCTTAGTGAGCCTTTGCCAATATCTGTTTCATAAAGTTTTAATGCTCTACTACTACACCTACTAGCAGAGCATCCCCAGTTAAAGTAGTCCCAGGTAAAGTGTGACAATGAAGTTTGTAAATCTTGTAAATCAAGCATTCTGTGGGCATTAAGGAGCCCCTGAGAACTGCAAGTTTATCCTCTTGGTCACCTGGGTGCCAACTCCGATCTAGCCAGGAATCCAGCCAGTTTACTGGCCTTACCTGTCCTTAGTGGACAGCTGTACAGAAAGACACAGTGCAACATATTTGATGATAGCTAGACAGGAGACATCTGAGATAAGTGAATCTAAAGCAAGAATTTCTCATCCACTAAGACCTCATGTAATGTATCTATCTATACCTGCCTTTCTCAACCTCTTAGTCTCACATCTGTTTATACCAGTTGCCACCTTAGTCTCATTGTGAACAGGACACTGAGCTGTGCACCCACCAAATGGGTCAAATAAAACACATATACTGCACCAGATGAGACTTTGAGGGGACTGTTGGTGACTTTGCTTCCAGCCTTACTGATGGCATCATGCCCCATATAAGCCTGCAGTTCAGAAAGACACTAAATCTAGCTTTATATCTCCTAGTACTGGATCAAAAATGCCACACCACTTCAATATAAAGCTATTCTGTTGGTAAAAGGTCAGGACATCAGAAAATACTAACAAGCTTGACCAGGATTTATACTAGATGAGATATTTTCTGTTCCCCTGCAGCCAGCATAAAACCCACACATGTTGTCTGGTTAATTTAGCAGAAAGGTGGACAGGTACCCATAAAAGATCAAGTTATTGCTGGTGTGTGACCCAGCAGCACACAGAACCGTCATCAATGGCAGAGGGCAACAGTCCCATGTACACATCCACATACACGCACATAAACAAAAATGCTGTTACAGCCTTTCTTTTTCCCTTTTTCCTTGCATGTAATTTACGTAGGCTATTTGAGTTCTCCCTTTTCTGTAATGAAAAACATTCACAGGAGCCTGGGAGGAACTGACCAGCAGGAGACTACCACTGGGAGTAATCTGAATTACACCTCTCTGTTCCACAGATTGGAGATTTGGGTAACGCCTCATCAGGAGACAAGAAGAAATCTGCAGCTTAAGTTCATGTAGTGTAGTTCAAAAGGAATCAAATACCTGATACTTCAGAAACAAAAAAAATATATGTACACTGATGTGCCCTGTTCCTTTTATCAGGGCTTCATGCTACACCCTTAACTAACTTAAATAGCAAAAAAGGCCAACCAAACACAGGATTCCAGGATCACAGCTGATCCTGCAACCCCTGCTTTGAAAATATCGTCATAATTAGTTCTTTGGTACTACTTTTTAAATTTCTCCATTGCAAAACTGAAAAAGATAAAATACAGTAAAGCTGAGCTCCAGATCTGAGGTCCTGGACTGAAACACTAAGCAGATATTTCTCATAATTACACGTGGTTAGTTATACAAAGTGGAAGTTTGGAGAGGAGCCCTGTGCAAAACCAGCCATCCCCAGCACTGGTCTGGCTGCAATACCCACCACCAGCAGCCTAGAGTCAACACAATGCCAGGTGGTAGCTAACAGTGACTGAACCTTCCGGCTCTTTTCAATGTCCTTCAGCAAGCTGGGCCATCCAGAGACCCGCGAGTCTTAAAAAAAAAGCAGATGTCTCATTTTGACTCGGCAATTATTTTTACCATTCATGTCATACAAATCTTGCCTCCTAATTCAGTATCAAGGCTCCTGGGTTTCATTGAAGTCAGTGGAATTTTTGCCATAGACTTTGATAGGCATAAGGGACATAATTCCAACAGTAAATTCTGTTGGAATTTCTGTTGGAAATTCTGTTGAATTTAGTGGAATTTTCTCAACACTTCAAGTAAATGCTAATTATTTTGTAGGTTTGCAGGATTTCATTCTAAGGAATTGGAAAATAAGAAATAGAAGAGCATTTTCCTTATGAAATTCTGATACTTGGTCAACATATCTCAAATTTGTCAACAGCTGGCAGAAATATTTAAAAAAGACTCAACAAATTGGAAGAACTGCATGTTATTTTGCATTAACCTAAAAGGTTTCAGTCCTGCAGTGCTCAAGCAAACAAAACATCTGTGAAATTTTACTTGAATAAACATTGCAGGCTGGTGCTAACACAGCCCAGCAATTGGCCAAACAAGAAAACGCTACACAACGAAAACAATGAGAGAGGTGCTATAATATATAGTCTTGCCTTTTGAGCCAGTAAGACAAAATCAAACACAGGTTTTGAAAAAAATCACAGGAGTTTTTAGGCAGGAAACATCACTTCAAGGGCTGTACATTTACCCAGCACAGTAAGACTAATGCTCCATCAAAGGCACTAGGACATTTTACAATGGTGACCAGCTATGGTTTTATGATTATCGTCATCAGTTCAAGTAACCACCACAAATAGCTACAGAGAAAAAGCAAGCTTGCAAAATATCTCAAAGTGGAAAAATAAGCTATTAAAAATAAGACAAACAAACTAGAAAAAATCCCAAGCCACGAAGAAACATTCCAGGTATTCATCTTACAGGCATTTAGAGTGATGCACAACCCAAAGGAAGAATGCCAAATACCATAAATGTGTATCTATCCTGTGTTCATCATAAGCTTTCAACTTTTCCCTTTCCAAAAGCAGAGCCATGATGCAGATGGATGAGTCTCTTTTCCTTGATTTATTATTTTACTCTATAATTTTTTTTATTCTGCCCCTCTTTTTTGTGTAGTTTGTTGAACTATTAAACTCGATTTGGAAGACAGATTCTTCCTACCTTTCAAAACAGTAGTTAATAGAAGCACAAATGGGATCTAAGCCACTTTCATTTTTATTTAGCTTTCTGAATATATTGTGTGAATGATGCACATGGTACCACACAGTACATAATCACAATACAGACATCAAAGTGTTCAAAACCAATTAATTTGTCTCTCATACTTCATGAGATATTCTTTTAAAAGAAGATTAAAATACTACTGAAATACTACTGAAATCTCCTCAGTTCCTTCCAGTTATTCAGTTAGTGAAGTTAGATGCTATGAAGATTGAAACTGCACTAACTAGCAAGCTTTGCTTTGCAACTGCGAAGGCAGGGAAGGCACAGTTAAAGCAGAATAATAGCTGATCCTCGCATGATTCTAAGATCTGGAGTTTGAAGAGAGAGAAATAAGTGTTCACAAAACCCTACATTATATAGCAGGATACATGAGCTAAGAACTGGAAATCTGAGGACAATGCACAAGGGAATATAACATATGTGACAGGAATTGAGGGAAGGTCATGCAGATGACACCAAGCTGGGGGGAAGTGTTGATCTGCTTAAAGGAGGCAGAGAAGCCCTCCAAAGAGATTTGGACAGGCTGAACCGATGGGCTGAGACCAATGGGATGAGGTTTAATATGGCCAAATGCCGGGTCCTGCACTTGGGAAACAACAACCCGGTGCAGTGCTACAGGCTTGGAGAGGAGTGGCTGGAAAGCTGCCTGGAGGAGAAGGACCTGGGGGTGTTGGTTGACAGGCGGCTTCACATGAGCCAGCACTGTGCCCACGTGGCCAGAAAAGCCAATGGCATCTTGGCCTGTATTAAAAACAGTGTGACTAGCAGAACCAGGGAGGAGATTATTCCCCTGTACTTGGCACTGGTGAGGCTGCACCTCGAGTACTGTGTTCCGTTCTGGGCCCCTCACTATAAGAAGGATGTTGAGATTCTGGAGCGTGTTCAGAGAAGAGCCACAAGGATGGTGAGGAGTCTGGAGAACAAGCCTTATGAGGAGCGGCTGAGAGAACTGGGGTTGTTTAGCCTGGAGAAGAGAAGGCTGAGAGGAGACCTCATCACCACCTACAACTACCTCAAGGGAGGTTGTAGAGAGGTGGGTGCTGGTCTTTTCTCCCAGGTGATGGAGGATAGAACAAGGGGAAACGGCAGCAAGCTGTGCCAAGGGAGGGTCAGGTTAGAGATAAGGAGGAAGTTCTTTACTGAGAGGGTTGTCAGAGGCTGGAACAGGCTGCCCAGGGAGGTGGTGGAGTCACTATCCCTGGATGTATTTAAAGAGTGAGTAGACGAGGTACTTAGGGATATGGTTTAGGGGGTAGACAGGAGCGGTTGAACGTGATGATCTCAGAGGTCTTTTCCAACCGAGCGATTCTGTGATTCTGTGATTGTACTTTTCATTATCGTAAGTAGATAAAATAGAAGAAATTCATAAGCAGAAGACAGTAACGTGATCAAAAGATGACAGACCTCATCATCCTTCACCATACACAACTTCATGACTACTCATACCATGGCCCAGACCTAGATAAGATCAACTAACGTATGGAAAACAGGAAAGTAGAGAAACAAGATAGAGATGGTGGTGGTAAGCAGACGAGAGCTTTATGGAGTGCTTGCAGCCATGATATGGTCTCCTTCACCTAAATGTATATAAAAGCACTTGGTCAGTGCACTTGACTGTTTACAAGAGCTTCTTCCTCACTCATACTTGTGAGCAGATATCATATCAACTCCACTTTAATGGGCTAAAAGCTCATCATCCAGTTTGAACTTCTCATCTGAACATCCTTGACAGTCCTTGCATTGCGTTTCACCACTCCTAAAACAGGTGACAAAGACAGGGTAGATGAATCAGTCTCTGGAAACCCAGGGCCGATTAATCTTGCTGACTGCAAGGAAGTCACAGGAGGAGGTCGGGCACAGGCATCTGGCTGCCCAGCACTGCCTGGTGAGACAAATCCCACCTGGGCTCTGACATTCCAGCTGCCTGCACAGTGCTTTCTTCCATCTGTGGTTTCTTCCTGGCAGCTAGTGACCTCGTCTATAACTTCTGCATTTGCCCTCTTCACCTTGCCTGATAAAAGTGCCCCATGCAATACTTCTGCTATAATAACATAAAAAGAAACCTGCTCATGAAGCGTCCTCAACAGCATGGACTGCTGCAAGCAAATCAAGTCTGTCCTTTGTCCTCTATACTGGGTTCCCAAAGAATCCCGAAGAATATGAGATTCCTTGGCTTACTGTAGCTAAAAAACATGCCTAGTGTTTGGAGGTGATTATCACAATAATAACATCATTCTTCAGACACACCGGAGCCTAGCAGTGTGAACCTTGTTTGCATAGGAAACTGGGGTAAGGCAACACTGAGAAACAATCTTTACAGTCTTCTGTTCCAACCACAAAGCTGTGAGCTTCTACCTGCCATCTCCATGCAGGGAGGAGAAGCACAAACAACTAAAAATAAACAAAAAATCTCCAACTGTCAAGGTAGACCTCCAAAGTTTGTCTGCAGTAAGACAACAAACAGGGTTTACTCAGCTCTGTGGAGCTTGTAAAAGGTACAGCTTACAAGCAACATGGAAGAGGAATTGTTCTGAGTTGGAGTAAAGGAAAGCTTAATTCATAGTTATACACCCCAAATCCCATTTAGCAGGCTAAAGCACGATTAATTTGATCTACTGTGTTGGTATGTGTAAGAGGATGTGCTAAGCACTAAGATAAGAGCAGTCTAATATCACTCACTATAGCAAATCATTAAAAGCTTCTTCTTCCAGAGCCTGGCTTACTCGAGGAGGTTACAGACAGCTAGCAATCTACCTTTGGTGTATGATCTTAGATGAAATTGTATCACTCCTTATATCTACTCATAAAGAACAGAAGCAATGGCCAGAGAACACACACTTTATTAAAAAATTCTTGGATCATACATAAATTCTTTTGGTATTGATATTCTTTATATACCACACAAAGAGCAGAATATCTTTATGGTCTATCCCAGGCAATTTCCATCGAATAGGGAGAAAATGTGTTGGATTCAGAGTCACAGATGCATTATACATTTATACCTACTATTCCAGTGAGCTTTTTATAAGCCCAGGTATCAACCTGTGATTGATTGGTGTGCTCTGCTCTTTCTGCCTGGGCTAAGGTCAGTGGGCCCTATTCTGCAGTCCTGAGCCAGTTGCCTCTCAGTTTTTTACTGCCTGGGTCTGGGAGACATCAGTGAGAAAGCTGCCTTCAACAGGAAAAGCTGAATTAAAACTTCAAAAACTGGTCCTATATTTGGTCTGCTATCTTTTGAAAAATCTGTTGAGACAAAATGAGGCTGTAGCTTCTCCAGACCCTCTGTTCTGAACAGCACAGACCGAAACACAGAGCCACGTCAGCAGCAACTTTTTCTGCACCCTAGATAGCAAAAAACCAAAACAGGAGCCTATTCTGCAGAGAAGGACAAGAACTCCTTGCCTCTTTCCAATGTGTAAAGAGATGAACTTTGCCATGTGGCCTGCAAGCAGCGAACACGGGCACCTCAGGGCTGGAAGGAGCTCAGGGACTTACTGAGGCACCTTCCTCCCCAGGGCTCTGCCAGAGGCTTCCTCTCCTACAGGGAGGGAGTGTCAGCAGGGAGT
>NW_010199749.1:12234-16389 GCF_000695765.1 Mesitornis unicolor
GAGCAGCTGCTTGGCAGAGGATAAAAGCTGTCCTTGCAGGTAGACCAGCCTCAGAACATTGTGGGGCTTTACAAATTAAAGCCAAAGCCAGCACCGCTTGCTCAGAGCAAGGCTGCAAGCATTTCGAGACAGTGTCCAAATATGCCTGAGATGGGGCCTTGGTGGGGGTGAGGGAAGCCATGGTGAGTCTGCAGGTGATAAGGGCATGAATCACAGGAATGAGGTCTGCTTTGGAGAAAAGGTAACCAGAGATAAATGTGAAGAAAAATATCCTTCCCAATTAGCCTTGGATTCCAGTTATCTAGCAAGAAATGGAAAGCTAACCAGCACTGGGAACATGAGTAATACACAGTGGCAGGTACACACCCTCCCAAAGGGGCAAATATTATCCCTACCATAACTCCTGATTGTTTTCCCCATGTTATTAACAGCGACGTACTCATACCTGGATGGCATTGCAGCCAGCTGGCCCTCCTCCATGTGCAACCTCGCATGCCAGGGAAGACAATCAGCCCTTCTAACCAAATTGCTAAAGACAAAAACACAGAGCTGCCTCTTATCTGCAAAACCAAAGACACACAGCAACCCAGCTGTCCTCACTGCCCGCCTTGATCTACATGTGAAACAACCCGCTCTCTAAAGCGGATCTGGCCATTCCTCTTTTGTTTAGGTTCAGACAGATAAAGCACCTCAAGGTCCTGCCCACAGAGAAGCTTCTGGTGAGCTGAAGGGTATGTGTAGGCTGCTCTGCCTTCAGCAGGCCCCCCTGCACTTATTCCCAGGTCAGTTGTGAAGCTGCTTCTACTCAGACTCCATTCCATGGGCTGAGAAATGCCTCCTTTCTATAAGGGATAATGCCTCTTCTTTTTCTGTGTGTGTCTTTTTTTGGTCTTTTTTTTTTTTTTAGCTTTTTTGCAGAACATCAAAGGTGCCTGAACATGTTCTGGCTTCTACAACAGACCCATAGATTTTCATCATCCTGAATAAAATATATTAAACAGCAATGTTTTCCTGATAAAGGATGTAGAACTATGGGATTCATAGAACTATGGGATTCATAGAAAATCTCAGCCTTTGTTACTTCTGGAGGTAGCTATACCAGAGTACCACTCTACTAGACAGATTACTCATGAAGCTGAAGCTTATAGCATTTAGTCTATTTAAATACCAATCTTACTTTGCCTTACCTTTTGAAAAGCTGAAGATTTCACAATTTGTTTCTTTTAACTAAAATTAAAAAAACCATATTTCTACCAAGGCTACCCAAATGACAACCAACAGGCTGCCAAGAAAAATAAAGTAAATATTTCTCTGAAATAACGTTATCCTTCCCCACAATTCTGACCTCTGAGACAAGGATTGCTTTGAAAGCATCATCTCCCTTATGCTATTTAAAGATGGGGGTAGGGAAAAGCTTTTCAAACAGTGTCAGGCTGGACATGGTCCACCTTTCATCATATTTCAAATGGATTGCCTTTGAAATGCAGGTAGAGTAAACCACCTGACTGACACCCACCTTCTTACATCATAAGGTTTTTCTTATCATATAGAAATGTTACATCTGGTTTTGAAGATTCAAATACACAATGGTATACAGACTCACATTTGTGCACACATAGGTACACAGTATTTCTAATCTAATACCGGGAAGACTCCAGATATGTTTGTGGCTAGGTCACGGTCCAGATTTTGGAGAAGAGAAAAAAGTGATTAAAAAGTTAAAACTTTCAAAGATAGAGTATTCAGACAAACAAGTCTTGTTAATTATAGTGCAAGGTGAATATCTAAATACCCCACCTAGCTTTGAAAATGTCAGACTTAATCTCTTTGTGAGTACATTTCTGGATTTCCTTTCTCATCTGACTGAAAAAGCCTAAACTTTCCTTTATAGTGCTCAGAACTTTTCCTTGCTGTAAATGTGTTACTGGTGTTACCAACCAGGAGAACCTCAGTATAAATAGGCTGCTCTCATTTTGCTTTCCAACATGAGTGACATAAAAAAAGAAGTACAAACATTTTTTAATTCTCCGAAGTGTTGGCGTTGGGAAGGATTTCTTTAAAAACAAGTATGCTTGGTTTTAATCATACTAGAACCCATTCAGAGCTGAACTAATTGAAATTATCTTCATGTAAATCTGGTTTCAGTGAGACAGACTTGAACTAAAACAAATAGATATTTTTGACCAGTCATTGTCAAGTCAATGTTTTTTCATGAGCAAACTCAGAGAGCCAAACTCTTAACCAATTTCAGTGTCATTGCATCTGCTTACATTAGCAGTACATTTGGCTAAGAATCTTTTCAAGTAGTGTATTAGCCAGACAGTAGATCAATAAACAACACAGATAAACTTGTATCTCCTTTAGAAGTGTGTGAACATTTCTACAGAGGAAGGAATATGACCATTAGGATGTTCTTTAAACTGTAAACTGGTCATTATACGGATGTTTAATTCCCCTCTTAGACTGCACAAAAATAAACACAAATAAACACTTAAAAAAATCTGGTCAACATTCTTCAGAGCAATGTATCAAACTATTACTTTTTCAAGACAAGGAAATTCTATTTGCATTCCGGCTTCTTAATTACCACACACTTTGTATTTTCAGTCAAATGATCCTCAGAGCTGAGTATCCTTAAGTCTCACAGGAGACAGGGAGCAGCTTGGAGGGCTGATGACCAAGCTGGCCACTCATTTGGCATCCTCAGCTATTTGCAGATTCAGCCAACATTTATGCAGTTAACCTATCCAAGGAATGGACTGTACACAACTAGACAGAATACAGAGACATAAATTGTCCAAGCCACTCTTTTCACATCTTCAAAAGACATATTTTGGAAAGATTTTTGCTTATTTATTAATATTTTAATAGACATAATGCAATTTTGCCCAAAATATCCACACAGGACACAAAGTAGGAATCTGTTCAGTGTTTATAGGAAACCCGCTTCCATTAAGCAACTGATCTTTGTCCATCCCATGAGTGACCACCATAAACAAGTTCACTGTATCTGTTCACACTGCCTATCTCTTTCCTTCCTCCTGCAATCTGCAGCACCACTGATATACCTGGAGCTTCTGAATCCATTTGTTTTCCACCCTCTGGCTACTTACTGCCCTGGCAGGCTTTGCCCTGGCATTTACAGTGGGAAAAGCTCTTAAAACCTTGTAAGGAATAACAGGGCTGCTGGGGCCAGGCAAGGAAATACAGCTCCAAGTGCAGGGATGGGGAAATGACTGGCAATAACTGATATTCTTTAGGCAGTGATGGAAAGTGTTAGGGGTGGAAGGAGGAGAGAAAGCATAGGAGGGGAAGGGAGTCAGATATCTGACTGGAAAACTCAGGAAAAGTTAAAAGAAAAAAAAAAGGAAGGTTAGAAATACATTAGTCCATGACTGGCACACTTTCATTAGTAGGATGAATTTGGGATGAAGGAGCTGGCTAACACGTGAAGAGTAGGAAGACTGGTATTTAAAAAAAAAAGGCAAATGTAGTGGGAAAGGAATAAATATTCTTTTGCTTTGACTCACTTCTTCTGCCTTTGGTGTTTTGTTTGGTTTTGTTTTGTTGGTTTTTTTTTCAGTAAGACCTGGCATGGATTTGCTCTGCCAGGGGCACTTCACTGTTCTACTCCTTTGTGGTTGCACTGATCCCCTTTCCAGCTACAAACTGACTTGGAGGCATTGCTGAGCCAACGGATAGAGCTTTGCTGGTATGGTATGGTCAGTACTGCAGACAGTGGTGACCCAGGCAATGAAAATGCATGGAAGAAGCAGGTATTTTCTACAAGCAGGAACCACTTTTCTGGGTGTTCTGCCATAAAATGACTTTGTGCTGCGTGAAGAGACTGCTGTGGCATCTAGCTGCTACAAACACTTTGAAAGAGCCCATTTGTTTATACATATAAGAGTTTAAACTTCATTTTCCTAACCTCTCACATTCTAGTTACAGCTTTCTGGGAGGAAAACATACTGACTTTTGCGTTTCTGTAAATGCTACAATTTCTAATTTCAGAAACTCTCGTTTTAATGTTTTTCTTCCTTTGGCTATTTTATGTTCCTTTTTTTTTGCCTACATGTTTGGAGATTGTCCAAAGAAATTAATTAAACTTGAAGGACATTATATTTGTTTCTTGTTTCAACCTCTTTCCCAGAT
>NW_010199749.1:16399-30567 GCF_000695765.1 Mesitornis unicolor
CTGCTGGGCGTTGCCCTTAATTAACAGCATTTTTGTTTGAAATCACATACTTAATGATCCCTATGTTCTCAGTCTTTGTTTGGTTTAGGTTTTTCCTATTTCCTTCTTCTGTTTCTTTTTTTTGTTTTGTTTTGTTGTTGTTAAAAAAATGTAAGAAGTTTATTTATTTGCAAAGACTACACTGTTTACCCAAGTGAATAGTATCTTTAAGTGGAAAAAGAAAACCCAGGCCAATTTCATTGCTGCTTTACTGTCTCAGCGTAATAGCTCTGTGGTTTCTATTTTTTTTTTCTTTTTGTGTGTGTTTCTAATTCCAGCTATGCAACACACATCAAACCAGTCTGTGGTTATACTTCTTGGTAAACTATGCTACTTAACATTTAATTTAAAAAACAATTAGTCTTTCTTGCCCCCAAGAAAACAAAATGAAACTACATTAATATTCTTTCAGTTATATCCACAGATACTGGATAATTGATTTCCGCTGTACATTAAAAAAAACATTTTTCTGTTTTGTTGGCAACACCAGATTTTTTTAATTTAATTAATGTTTCAAAAGGTAAACTGATTCTATTAGGATAACTTTTCAGTGGAAATAGTGAGATGCAGAAGAAAGTGTTTCTCAGAGTTAGTTGAAGGATCTTGCATGACTCCCCTGTGAGAGGAAAGCTGCCCACTTTAAATCAGCTGAGTTTCATCAATAAAAGGAGAATGGGGCCTAGTGAAATCACTGTGGAGCTGAGCTGCTTGCAGAAATATTTTATTTCCCATGGTAATTTTAAAAAACTTTTTTATATATAAAGACAGGTTTTTTTCCCTCATAACAAGCACCATTTTGTCAAAATCAGCAAACAAAATGTTTTTCTAAAAAATATTTTATAAACTCCATAAAGGTGCAAAGTCAAGAGGAATTCTTGCAATGGAGAATTGATGTGACTGGAGTATAAAAAGTTTAGGGCTGCATTGTCTTGAAGAGAAAATAAAGTTAGATGGCCATCCTGGGAGGTTTTGTTCCTCAGGGCCTCCTTTGCTGCAGGTGGACAATAACACATCCCTCTTCTCTCGCCCTGCTCTGCAGATGCAGCAGGAAAAGGACTGCTCTTTTTCTGGTTGTGAGGTTGGACACTGTCTTCACAGAAGGATGAGCATGAGCCAGCTCAGGCACTGCAAGCTGAGGACTCTGAGGTCTGAAGGAGCCCAGGACTATCACCCAGGACTATCACCTACCAGCTTTAAAGTCCCTACCCACTTTAAGAGTTTACAAGAGCAGCAACACTGTTTTATAGAACCCAAAAATCATCATCTCTTTCTCATTAGGAGTGAGATACTGTTATGCTGAAACCAGCAAGAAACAGTGATTCCACTTGCCATGTTCAAAACCAGTCAGCTTTTAAGTGTAGGCTTATGCAGTCCCTATTGGAGCCCCAAAACCCAGGGAAATCTCTTCTTCATTAAGGCTTGGGGTCATATGCCATTCATCATGGGACCCCGCGGATACTTGCTTGTGAGATTGGCACGCAGAACAAAACCAATGTGTAGCTCCTTTCATGCTGCATTTCTCCAGTGGACATATTTCAACCTGAAGATGTAAAGATGTAAATGACTGAAACTGCAGGCCTCGACTGTCTTACGATTCATGCCCAAACCTCCCACTGATGCCACTGAGAAGGGGCATGTAGGAAATGCAGGATCCACTGCCTGTTCTCGTGAGTGGAGGTTATAGCATCTCCTTAAAAAATAATTTTCTTAATCATCAGGAATGACATCTGCTTTTGGTGAAGACAACTCAAGTTAGCTAAAAGATGATGGGGAAACAACTTCCCGCTTTCACCTCTGAAGTGACTATGTAACCATTTGTCTCTCTTATAAAGTAGGAATCATATTCCTTTTACATTTAGATAAGGGAAAAGGAACGCATCCAGCAAAAGACATTAACCATTCTCCAGCAGACAATAGAAGTCAGACCAATGCCAGAGCTGAAGGAGGCTCACTTAGGTAGACTTGGAAAAACTACTGAAAAGAGGTTTTCCTGAATTCAGCCACCTCCGGTTGTGCAATGGAGAATTACAAAGCCTCTGAGAACATGAGCTAGCAGAGTCTGCACAACACTCAGAAATGCCTACATAGCAAAACTTAAAGGACCGGGTTTTACAGAGTGGTCAGCCAAAAAGACTTTTTGTTGATGATGTAATATTTGTAACTTGATAATCTGCTTGAGAAATGTGATGAAGAAGTAGTTCCTGGAACTATTTTAAACTGCCTTGGAGCCTGCATGTGTATTTGCAGCTGAACAGTTAAAATAAATCCATGCTAGAAAAACACCAATGTCTTCATTAGTTGAGCTTGATACAAAGCCTCTCTTCTCAAGATCAGCAATTTGGCTAACAGGCCAGACAGCATTGTTGACAATACAAATTACTGACTAATTCCTTTCACACACCTTGATAAGGAGATTAGATAAAACCAGACACCATACAGGTGTTTACACTGGTGTGACACCTTGGTATCCCTGATCCTATCATGTCCTACTCACTGCTATCTGCCAAGGACTACCAATACATTTTTATTTAGAAGTCATTGGGTGAAGACACAAGCAGCACAGGGAACAGGAGAGAAGGATGACCGCTTCTCACAGACAGTAACATTGCTCAAAATATGAAACAGTGTAAGTTGGATCACTCTTTTCTTGTGGTGAGGCTGGGCCACGGTGGTGAAGGAATGAGTATGAGTTGGACAGGGAGAGGAACAAAGCAAAACAAAAGGCTTTCCTCCGTGAGTCAGGAGAATGAGGACTCTTCCTCCTCCCAGCCCTGTCTAGACACATCATTCAGTGATCCAAATGGAAAATGTTTAATTTATCCTTGAGACAGGAAGCAGGTTTCACTCCTCTTGTGTTGAGGCAAGTCCACTCCAACAAACCCCTTTGCTATCTTGATCCTGCAAACTGCTAATCAGACTCAAGGGTATAATCTATACCAACAGTTTACAACTTGGTATTGCAAAAAAATTTATCAGCACCTTAACAAATTAGGTAAGTACACAGTCACCCTCCCCCCATTCCCCACCCCAAATTTCCACTGTGAATGGATGTTCAAAGCTCCCCTTTCCACAGTCACCATTCCTGTATCACATCTAGCTTTTATATGACATTTGTGGTGTGAGGATAGTTACAGTTCTGGTAAGAAAATCATGTATTCAATATGCCTCATGATGTCCCACATAAAGCTGTACCAGCATGTTTTCAGAAGGTAGAAGGAAGGTGCAAACACAATAGAAATAATAATCAAGCAACCTTAAGCAGTGGGGGAAGGAAATGAACTAACTTCCAAATGTTCAGTGCCCAGTCACAGAGACTGAGGGCAGGTAAACATGAAAAGAGAGGAAGGAGGAGGTCATTACACCTTTGGCTAGAGAAGCTTCTCGGGGCAGTTGGTTGGAGCAGCTACTACATTTATCTTTAAGAGGTGAGGAAAGATGTTGGCTGAAGGACTGTCCAAGGCAAGCTAGGCCTTGAACGGGTTATGGAGTCCGTATAGCCAGCTATGTAAGTCAGTTGAAACATTGTGATGACTTAACAATAATCTTATAAAGATGTTTATTAAGACTGCATAGTCCTGCTAAATGCATTTTTGTTCTTTTAAGTTTATGTAATTTTACATTACTTTAAATCTACCTTTTTAATTCTTACTATGAGTTGTAAGTAAAAATGCATCTTGGCTAGTGATAAAGTTGATTCTTAGCAATCTGACTTAGGGTACACTCACAGGGAGACAACGAAACCTCTCCAGTCTCTGCTCCCATACCTTATTGCATTTATTTTCCTTTGAATAATAGAGTCTGAAAGCTGGAAGAATACTAGATCAGATCTGTTGAATGGGCTAGACTGACCGTGAGTTCACAGTGATTTGCAAGAGCAGAAGTCCACAGGCTGAGAATGCACTAGAAGAGAGTGCTGACATGTTAAGGCACAAAGATAGCCTTTTCTCCACACCAAGGGTATCAGAAGTTGCCAGGGGCATATTCCATAAGGAGATTTGGGATTTTGATGCTCAGCCATGGAATATTCGAGTCAGGCAGCCTGATGAGAGAGGCTCTGTGGGTCATGATCCATGCCAAAGTTGTCATGCTTCCCTGAAAACGTGTCCTAGGGGTGAAAGCTGAGGATGCTAAGGACACCACACAGATTAGCTCAGGCCCAGCAACACTTAGGCAACTGAAAAGCCCTTAAGTCTCTTAATGGATCTTCTCTTAAGCCTTAAAAGAGTAGAGAGGTAGGGGCCAGGGAATCTGAGGAATTTGTTGATTGACCTCCATCAGTGGCAATTTTGCAGGATCCTAAACTCAGTGGGAACTGTGGCAATAGGGCACCCACCGATGGCAATATGGGTTGTCTTCCCTTGCAGCTCAAGAAAGATGCTGGCACATGCAAAGTGTAATTTAAATTCCCCTGTTCCTGTTTCAGGGAATCCATGTCTATATGTTTAATTTTTCCCTTAATTCTCCCTTTTCCTTTGCTGCTTCTACTATTCTCTCTTTACCCCAATAATCCAAAAGTGTTAGTTTCACTGAATTTGTTCCCACAAATGGTAACATAGGGAAATTGAAAACAGAAGTCGGAGACCTTGGGAGTATAATGAAAATGTAATCATGTGCCTCCAGATTAAAGAGAGGAAATGTACTGAACCTTTAAAAATACACAATCAATTATGTATGCAAAAGAGGACACAAGAATTGCAGTCATGAAAAGTGAAATTCAGAAGTATAGTATAGGCCTCTGGGATCTTCCTGACTCAAATCCAGCAAAGGGATGTATTTTCCCTCCATGCATGCCCATAAATCCCATGAATGTCAAAGGGACACTGTTAATTTAGAATAGGCCCAAAATTAAGGTTTAGAGAAAAGAAAAAGAAAAGAGGTTTCATAAAACATTATCATAACAGCAACAGATTTAACAATTTTAAGCACATTTCAGTGACCATTAAGGGGTGGAGAAAAAGAGGAAATTTAACAACTTCTCTTATATTGTTACAGTTCTCATACCAGAGACTATGATTTACAGACACTGCTGTATTGGCTTTTTTTATGCATTATGCTAGTGAAAGAGGCCTGTGGCAGTCCAAAATGGATGCACTGAGGAATGATATGGAGAAACACATTGGAAAGGTTGCCTCATGCTCTTTAGCACAATCTCATGAGCTGGCCTGCCAGTGATACTTCAGGAAAAAGAGGGATAAAATGCTGCCACCTAAGTTTGGTGCTTGGTGTTCTGCTTTCTGGTGTTGCCATCCTTGAGACATACTCAGATTGTCTTCTGTGTAAAGCCATGACAAAGGAAAGAAAAATTAAATGCTCAGTTCTATATCTGTGCTTGGAGGGGCAAACTTTATCCTACCAAATTGTCCGTAACAGTAAACTAATTCTTAAAAGTAACTCCCCAAAGTGCTCATGTTTTCTTCCTACCATTTTCCTCTTCTGTTATTCTGACTAGGTTTCCAGGACCATATCTTTTACCATGAGGATTGAATACCTCACTGCTGTGTTGACAAATGACATAAGTTTAAAATTTACATAATTTTATATAGAAACATAGACTAACAGAGGTCTCCGGATGATGTAAGTCCAAATCCTTATTGTGTCATTTCATTAGTGTCATTAGACATTTTCATTAGTGTCAAAACAAAACCAATGGAATACTTTCCCTAGGCCCTCTTTCCAATCTTCTCAGAACTGACTCTGAAATTACTGCAAAAATAGCTGGGTTACTTGCCTTCAAAAACTCTGGCAGAAGAGCTATTCTAGACCTTCACTACTCTGATGGTTCAAAAGCTTATAGTTTTAAATACAGATATATTAATGGCCAGTGGTATTCCTCTGTTTTTTTTATCAGCATTGACCTGAATAATACTGAAATTCCCTACCTGCTCTTTATCCTCCTTACCTCCATAGAATTACATACTTCTCCTCCCAGACTTCTCTTTGCCAAGCCATCCTGCTTTCATCTCTTCCATCGAACTTGCCACTCCCAGAACCTACCGGTTCCCTTTTGTACCTGTTCTAGATTCAGTTTTCTCCTAATATGTGAAGACACAAACACACACAAAGTCATTCTAGCTGGCTCTCACTCATGCCTTACACAACACTATTACAAGTTCTCTATCTCTACTAGAAATGCCTCACCAGTGCTCCCCTGGTCTAGGGCAGAAATGCTAGTTATGAGACCCCAATTGAACATTTTCTACTGTTAACTATCATGCCATTACTGCTATTTAACTTCTCAAAATCATTCATGCAATTCTTTCTGTAGGGTATTCCGATCCTCCCACATTATCAGCAATGCCCTCCAATTTGGAAAGTCTAAAATTTTGTTAATACAAATCTAATTTTAGCATTAATTAAGAAAAGTATTGAAAAAGGTTCCACACTGACTGCTGATGAACTCTGCTATCTGCATCTTAGAAATCACTAAATGTTTTATATATAATTAGACTAAAATAATGCTATTTCTGTTGAAAAGAGAACCACATTTGCCACAGTAAGTCTTAGAAGTAAAAGGTAAAGATTAACAAACAGAAGACATGGTTATACTGATGTCAAAGGAGATTTCCTCGTGTCCCCAAGGAATCTTTAGGTCTGCGCAAACTGTGAAAGACAAATATCTTTTTTAATCAAGGTATCTTTCTTTCTGTAGTGTCAGAACTGTCCATACTAAATAGTTCACAATTCATTCCATACAGAAAGCAGCTTTACACTGTTGACATTACGGAAGCTTTTGTGTAAAGCCAAACATGTGCACATGTAATATAATAAATTGCTATGACTACACTATTCAGGTGTTATTGCAGGTGTCATGGAATTTCACCAAGCTTTCTGCAGAGTCTTCATCACTTTGCAACAGATTGGCACTTGGTCTTTTGCTATAGGTTACATTACAACTTGCAACAACTACAAAATGCAAATGTTCCATTTTATCATTGCCCAAACACTGTTTGAAGCATCCAGCAGTTTTAATGGTTAGCAGCAACTTCTCAGAAAAAAATATAAGTGTAACTCATATGAAAGAGGCAACATTTCTATGAGATCCCTGGCAACAGTTAGTACAATGTAGTACGCAATTTTTCCCAGTAAATTTCATTTACATTTTATTTATAGATGATGTACTTTTCCTCTAGCTTTATATAGAGTTATATTATTCCTACCATTTTTCCCATGAAAAGTATATCAGCTGATGGGATGTCAACTCTAGAAGAAGGATCCATTATTTTTTGCACTCCATGTCTATATTTCTATCTTGACTTTTTTCCCCACTTCATTTCCTTGTATTTTTTGGCTTCTTTTCTTTATTTCTGAGTCCATTTAGAAACTGCAATCCTATTTCAAGAAATGAAGTAAGTTAGTTAATTATGTCAAGTATACAGAAAAAACCAACCTGAAAAGATACAGATAATGAAACATTATCCCAGTGTGTATATCTGAGGAAAACACTCTATCTTTGCATTTCTGGAAGAATCAAATGTGGTTTTGTGAAAGGAAGTGAAGTACATTAAGGAAATTGTCTTTACCACAACTTTGGAAATTTTGACTTCATGCAAGAAAGGAAAAAGACTTTTGTTGCACAGTGATGTCAACCTGCAGTTGTTATGGTTTAAGGGCTACCAGCCTGAAAGGGAAGGACAGCTGGTGTCTGTAGGACCCTGGAGGGTCAGAGATCAGTACTGTTCCCTCCCCTTTCCGGCCACAGTCTATAAAAAACCAAGGTTTTTCGCGGGCTTTTCCTGGCTTTCCTGGGCTGCTTCCTGTCGCATCTCAGAACGGCTGGGCCTAGCTCCACGTGCTCGGCAGCATCCACCACCATCTGCTCCCAGCACCACTGCGGTCGCTGGTGACGAGTCACAGCAGTTGCAGCGGCCACGGGACTACTGGGATCGGGTTTTGTATATAAATATCCTTTGTCCCTTATTAATTCCCTTTTCCTTTCCCCTGTTGTTTTCATTAAACTTGTTACAGTCTTAACTTCCAACCTTGTGCGGAGCATTTTCTGTTATTATTCTCTCTCTATTCCCTTTTTCTTAATCCTCCCCCTGGGAGGGGTAGGGGCAATAGAGAGAAAATCCTGCGCGCTCTCTCTCTCTCTCTGACCCTTAAACGGAGACAGCAGTAAATATCTGTGCAGTTCTGCTATTTTATTTAAATACAAAATAATTATCACACACTTTAATAAGAGCTGAGCAATGTCACAATTCTACACACACGCCATGCTAAAGATCACAGTATTGTAATCATCCAACAAGAAGAAACCTTTCCCAATTCCCTTTTCAATCTGTTTCAACATTAAGGAATATAACCCTTTACAAGTATACGCACTGACTTTACAAGGTAACTTAAAAAAGATGTTGAGCCATGGCAGAGACTATCATGAAGGAAGCCAAAGTGAGTATTTGGGGCAAGGTCCTATTATGTTAGGTGCCAACTCATTCCAAGTTGGTTGCAGATGGATAATAGGTAGTACACTGTGATTTCCATGCAGCAAATGGGGGTGCTGGGAAGAGATGCTGCATGCTCTCAGTGGTTCTCAAGCTGTTTTCATCTCTATGATGTTGCCCTTCCAGTGACCTCTTTTCTTCAGAATTTATTTCAAAAACTAAAATAGCCTTTCCAGGCTACTTTGAAATTAGTTTAATTTAGGATCAGCTTACCTTAAAATAAATAAATAAAATTAAAATAAATTTATACCATGACAGTCATCTGTTTGTTCCTCTCCAGTTTCTGAACTAGAAGTTATTGTGATCGCTCAACCTTTTTGTCCTGTATGCACTTAACTCATAAGCAATCATACAATATTATTTTAACTTTACTATAGTAACAGTAGATTGTTGTCCCAATAGCTTTTGTCCCTTGAAATACAGATAAGCTTACTAACAGTGAATGCCACATGAGGCTGTTACTCTGCATTAGAGGTGCAACACAGATGCTTGACCTATCAGTGTTTACAGGACAGATTTTAATCTCTGTTCTTAAAATTCCCCTAATGCACATATTTCAGTGTAGTTTACTTTGTTGTCAGCCCTTTTTCCATATCTTACTATACTCCAGCTCATGCAGTTTGAACAGAAAGCGTTCTCTTTAATATACTGTATGTTTATAAGACTATATAACAAAATGTGATCTGCAAAGGTAACATGTTTGTTGCAATTTTAATGGAGCTACTTGTCCTGATCAATTGATTCACCCACAAATCCAACTATAAAATCAAGAATTCAGATGTCTGTGCCATTCCCTGAAAAGCACTACCAATACCAAATTATACATTCCCCTCACCCCAAACTGCAGCTAATTTTCTTCTGCTCCATATAACACAGGCAACATTTGTTAAGTATCGCAGTATAGGCACTATTCAATGGAAGTTTAAATGTGAATTCAACACTTTCATTAATTTACTGAAATATTCCCCAAAATGCACACATTTGACAATGTGCAAGAAAGACTTTTCTCATTTCATACTGTTTCCTAATGACTGAAGTGCATGTGTTGATTTTTCACTTTGTCGTTCAGCATTTATGCTGTTTGAAATCTGGCATTTGCGTTCCACAGCATGTTCAGAAGTGCCGAGGAAAAATAATTAATTTCACTTCTGAATAAACATCAGAACTTGCCTAAAGAGGGAAAAGAAAAGTATTTGAAGATATTTTAAACTGTCTCTTTCAAATCTAGATGAAACTTGGAAGGCTGAACCCCGAGTCTCCTGTCTCTCTCTTTCAGCAAAGAATTGCTCTCACAGCGCAAGAGGTCCTGGAGACCTGGCTCCCTGAGCAGGCACTCAGGCAAGATGTTTGGAAAACATGCAAGATTTCATCAGGATGTCATTAACGCTTTGTCAGAAGGTTTCTGAAATGGATAGGCTTCTGGAAAATACTCTGTTTTAAAAACATTAGCTTTTTCTTATGGATTTTGAGGAATTTTCTGCTGAAGCAAGTTGTAGAAGCAATTTAATGGGTTAGCATTTTAAGCAAGGACGAGACCATGATGTGCTTGAGATCTATAAACACAAACCATGGAGACATGTATTAGTGAAGAATATCACCCTGAGCACAATGTGGCCTTTAGTACTATTCTGATGAAAAATGAAATTAAATGACATTTGTTTCTGGTTCTGTATTCTCCAATGGTCTTCTACCTTTGAATAATGTCAATGCCAACCCAGAAACTCACATGCCTTCAGAACTTCTTTCTCTTTTTTTCCCTATAGTCTTCCACTGACCTAAGATGATGTGTTTTTCTTTACAAATGTCCTGCTTTGGAAACCTGCACTGAAAACTGAGCTGCTTCAATTAGCGTGTCTTATTTGTCAGTGTTTCTGTTTCTCGACTGCATGTGCTTAGGTCTTCAAAGCAGATCTTCAGAGCAAATTCTTGTGGATATCTGATTCCCAAATGCATTTCCTACAAATAACCTATAAGATATATTTAAAAATCAGATATTTTGCTTAACATTCTTTCTAGCTGACCTTTTGCTTGTCACAGTGACCTCATCCTACTTTTTCTTCCAGCCTCAGTGTTTCCTCTTATCTGCTCCCTTCCTCTTTCCTTCACCTCTCATTCTCATTTGGCTCTCTTCTCTCCTCACAAAAATCCCTTGTTTCTTCTCCTATCTAAAATCTCCCACCTTTCACCCCACTTACATCTATAACTTCCACCTCATCTCTCTTTCCTTGTAAGCAGACTGAAGATGCTTTTTACAATAACTCCTTGAATTCCTGCCTTTTGGTTCTACCTTATATTCTACAGCGTTCTCTCTTCTCCTTTCACCTTGCACAAACCATAATGGCAGTTCCCTAGCTAAATCTCAGCACTCCTACTTCACCTCCAACTTCCTGGACCTGTCACTATCACTAATACTATCAAACAGACTACTCCTCTTGACCACCTCTCCTTCCTTGATTCCCAACATTCCCCTTCTCCATTTCTTCAAAAGTATCTCCCCTTCTCTTGTTTTCTGTAGGCATTTCACAAGATTTCCTTCTCTTCCTCTTCTGTACAATGTCTGCTGATAATCTCATACACCAAGGCAAACAAATCACAATTTCTATTAGAGAGATTCATAACTTTGTTCCATATAAATTTATTTCAGACACGTCTCCTGCTATCCAAATGGGAGCCTTGGCCAGTCTCTGGATATCACACTTTAGGTGACTGAAAGCCCTTAATGTTCCTAAGTCTTCTCTCTTATCTTCATCTTTAATTGTCGTGAGCAACACTCCTTCCAGCCATGAATGTTCACATGCAGAAACATGAGATCCTGTCTTCGTGGTGAGTCTCCCACCTGTGTTCTGATTCAGCCCACATCGTGTTTCCACATGCTATTTCTAAACAACAGTCTTTATTGTCTCCACTTACTGCTGAAGTTCTTGTCTGGCCGCTCATCTTGATTAGCGCAATGCCCTTTTCTCTAGCCTTCACAAAAGCACTGTTGCCCTGCTCATTTTGGGCCCCAGCTATATAAATCATTTTCCTGGCCTGTTGTTCTGACTATACCCCTTATCTGTGAACCCTTTCAATGATTCCTTTTTCCTCTGGGACATCAAGCTTATTGTGACTCTCTTAACTTTCAAAGCCCTTCATGGCTTACTCCCAACTTGTCACTTTTTATTCACTATCAAAATATAAATGCCCAGCATCAGTCAGCCCCAGATGCCAGCTTCAATTGATCAATTTGTTTAATTTTCCAACAAGCATCTTTTGTGCTTTCTCCCTTGCTGCCCCTCAGGCTTTAGAAGAGCACTCATAAAACCAACTGTTATCCTCCTTTGAATCCCTTATTAAAATTCTCCTTTGCCAAAAACTTGAAAATGGTTAGTTTACAGGAGCATGGAAAGCATCCCCTAGTATGATCTTAATATTCTCTTATTCTTATCCATCTGTGGTCACTGGTCTTATATTTCGATTATATTATTATAAGCCCTTAGGGACAGAGGCTGGCTGTTTTACGTTTCTGCAGCACTTAGTGCACGGTGGTTCTAGACCACAATTTGAACTGCAAGGTGCTGTGGTAACACAAATGAGAAAGAAAGTCTGTATAAAGAAAAGCAGCAGACTCCCTCATGAGGCTACCTCTGAGAAGGGAGTGAGCAAGCAGTGCAGAGGGATTTCTTTTAACATTTTGTATGAATATTTTCAAGAAACCTCCTGCTGGCTTCACTCAGTGCAGAAAGGAAGACTAGACTGCCTGTTCTGGTTTGGACAGCCAGGCACAGGAATAGGAGCATGGCAGACAAATAACACACGAGTAAAGACCTTTACATATTCATGGCTATAAGCTAAACACAGACTGTATTTTCTAGAAACATGGCTTTGGAAATGCTCACAGAGCCAGGTCAGTTACAGCAAACAGAGTATCAAACAGTTTAAGTTGATTTGAGCTTCCAGCACATAAAAAGATGCATACTTTCTTCCTTCAGGTTTATTTTTTTTTTCCAAACAGGGCTGGAATTTACAATTATTTTAAACTAGTCAGTGGTACAGTAATAATCTGTTATTTGCCTGCTGTTTTCAAACATCCATCTTGCTAGCAGAGCTAAATTTTTCAGTGTTTCTTTCCATTGCAATGCTGTTGAACAAAGTTTTATGCTATTTTTTTGAAGGCAGATGTAGGACAGCAAAAAAAAAAAAAAAAAGGCAACTCAAGTACACACTGCACTGACTGTGTGCCTTCTGGGGGACTGTCCAGAACACTCCTGGCCTTCCTTAACTTTAAAGAGATGGCTGGGAGAAAAAGTACCCTACATCCTATCCAAGATTTTAAAGTAACCGCAATGAGCCCTCTTGTAATTAAGCCACTCCTCTCCATTCACTTTCTTTCTAAGTTCACTGTAACCAAAATTGCAGTGTCTGCAGTGAAAGAATTCAGGAGCTTTATTCCCTTTCATTACAGCTAGACTTTTGCTACATCAATGATTCTCAAAAAGAGAAATGGCAGTGGTGGTTTTCTCTCTGGCTCAAAACCATAGCACCTATTTCTTCTTCTGTACAAACAGTTCACAAGGGTGAATGCTGCTTACAGGACAGTGTTTCTCCTGCTCTGGGCTGGCTTTACAGGGCATCTTTGTGAGTTGTGTACCCTAGACCTGTAAGAGCTTCATCTTTTCACCTTTCTGAGGAAAGGCCAAGTGCTGCAGGAACAGAGCCCACTCCTTGGAAGCTGGGTGCAAGATAGTTGCCTTTAGCAGCAATTTGCCTGGGGAACAAAGGAGGAAAGAGGACTGGTCACATGAAAAGCTTTGGTTTTGTTTTGACTTACATTGATTCAATTATGCTTAAAAAAGTTAAGTTCCAAGAAGGAGAAATAAGTAAATTTACATGGAGATTAGGTAATAAAAGGTCTGTTGCACTGTATTCTCATTGGATGTCATAGCTTGCACTCCAAGTCAGAATTACAAACTGTCACTTTTAAGGGGATATAGGTGTCTTAAGTTCCTTTTTTCATTTATTTTCTTTTAAAATTCACCTAAGCACTTACCTCTTTTGCCTTGCAACTCAGAGTACTGTATGCATATAGAATCCTTATTGCTGTGCTTTTAAGCTGCAATGCCCTGCAGGCTCCCCCTCCCTCTGCCTTGTATCCTATTTGAAGACCTTAATGAAAGGGCCTGGTTCCAGAATCACAGCAGCTTGTCTGCACAACCAAATTCCATCTCCTAATGAGTTCCTCTAAATCTGCCATCAAGTGACTTTATTGACTCTATGATCATAATGAGGTAGCAGCTCACTTTCTGCAGTTTTGCTGCTTTCAAGCCTGAAGTTCTCCTCTGCTCCCGGACTTTAGCTGATATTTAATGATCAGGAATCAAGCAGGGTTTTAATGTTGGCAAGAAATGTCATTGAAGTGCAAAAAGCCCCAGACAGCAGTCTTGAAACTTTCCAGAGCCATACGACTCTCTAATGGTACACTAACAAACAGGAAATCAGCCCATCAGTAGCTAATTGACATATCTGAAGGTTTAATTGCTTCCCTATTAGAGAAGGTGATGCAGTATTCAAGTTGCTATTAAAACAAACACACACTTTAATACATGAGGATTTATCTGAAACACATATCCCTCTGTTTCTCTACCGACTACCCAAAGTCTGCGCAATTTAGTTTGAAACTGTGCATCCTCCAACACTGTTACACTCTTT
>NW_010199749.1:30598-47333 GCF_000695765.1 Mesitornis unicolor
GGTAATTGGAAGATTATCCTATGGCTATTTGCAAAAAAATGCAATCTTTAATGAATGCTCTGCAGTCAGTCTAGACACACAGGGAGTCCCATTACCCTCAAGAGTCTAAGAGAAATTTTAGTTAGCAACAGCATCTTCCTACATGGCTGTAAAGCATCAGGCACACTTCTGCTCTCATATACCTAATAGGGAGTTGGAAGTGTGGAATATGAAAGTGAAGAGGCCACCTGCCTCTGACTGTTTTGTCAGGGTGTTCTTTAACTTTCTCACCTTTAAAGAGTTTTCATTTGCTCTGTATCTATTAAAAATGGATGATGCAGTTTTAATTACACTTGAATTCTGCAGATCCCACTCAGTCCTGAACTCACCTGGAAGCTGAGCAAATCTCATTCAGGGTTTGGAAACATTTATCTTCACTTCTATTTTCTCTCTCCATTTTTGGTCTTTGTTTCACTTGAGATTAGAATTGGGGATGTCCAAGCACCAGCACAATATCTGTTCTCTAGATAATTATCTTCCAAACCCTAGAAGCAACCTCAGAAGTTTTGCAATATCCAACATGGTTTTGCAGATTGGATAGAAACTTTCAGATAAACTCTCAGCTTCTCTAATCTGTAGGCTGAACAGATCTAAAGCTGAGGTTTAAATCTTCTCTTATTTATTTTGGTAAGGAGTAGCAAGTGTGCTTTTGGAAATTTGAGGTACTTAGCTAGGGAACCTAAGCCTTTAAATTTCTACTTCAAACTTGAGGAGAGATACTTTTACAATTCCATTTTCACTGATCCAGTGTTTTTCACTTTTTCCCCTCCAGACTCAGAATTCTCACGTTGCTGGTGGGACTATGTATGCATATATGTGAGTGTATGTGTGTAATGTACGGTTAGTGTAATCGTTTAGGTATTAGGTCAGGACTGTTCCAAATAATATCCTCTCATAAATAGCACCTTTTAGCAGAACATCTGGAATCTCTATTGATGCTACTACACTTTCCCCTGTTTGTTCCGTACCACTGACAAAAGGAAGGGAAGTTAATAGTAAGTGTATAATTTTTCACTCCCAAATTTTATCCCAATATTTTAAAAAGCTTTCAGTTAGATACTGGTAACTCTGTGTATTATAATATTGTAATAGCATTCACTCGTTCTGGTAGCTCTAACTACAATGTACTTAGAAAAGTCATGAACTTGAATGGGCCAAAATTGCCAACATGAAAAGACTCAATCTTCCCATTAGCAACGATAACAAGGAAAAGAAACACAAGAGCATGTGAGAAGATGGTAGATAAGATGGTCAAGCATCAATTTAAATAATAGAAACAAATATCTCCAAAGGATGCTTTCAAAAGTCACTCCCTAAAATAGGATTTGCCAACAGAGATGTCCCTGCAGTCCACCTAAGTCAGTCAAGATGACCTTAGGCACTCGAGTGCATACACATGCAGTATGCCTGTGTTAGCCACACACTAAGACTGGAGTTGTGCAGGCAAGGCTAGAACTGGTCTCAGCCTGCTTCTGACACATGCCCCTGTGCCTGCAGCCCTGCAGACTGTCCCAGAGCAGTCTCCCTGCATACCACCACCTGCATACACTGATGTTCCTACAGTGGGCTGGCTGGGTGGAGTCAGCATCCTCCTTTCCCAGCACCACGTCTCAGAGCAGCTTTGAATTTAAACCTAAACCTGAGCAGAAAGTGGAGGCTGCTGATCCCAGCCAGCCCTGTGACAGCTGCCTCAACAGGCTGCACTGTGGCTCAGAGCCTGCATGGCCAAGCTGCCACAGAGGTTTCATTAAATTAATCTTGACCTACTGTTCACCTGGACTGATATTAGAGGAAAGAAATTGTTGGATCCACTGGTCGGATTCCAAAGAGAAATGGTTATCCATGTTTCATTGTTGCAGTGGCACCCTAGCTTGAAGTCCTAATTTTCTGGCCTAAAGGTGATGAAGGTGTGAATGTCTATTTGAGAGAAGGCTGACATTTTCAGCACAGTGGCAGTAGTAATATGTATATCTCTTAAACCCCTTCAGTGATGTTTGGTGCAGCTTTCCTGGACCCACATATACTTTCTCATTTTTATTTGGGTTGTGATTCAGCCAACTTTGTCTTGCAGATGCTGTCAAGCATTTAGGGAACAAATCAAGGTAGTGTTTCTATGTCACTGGAGTTTGTGACACAGAAAACAATAGACAGGGTTTTGGACTGTTTACTTTAAAAATACATTATTCTTTTATAAAATACTGTAAAGCATATAATTGAAAAGCCCCACATCTAAAATCCCTTTAGTGTTCTTAAAAGTGTAAAATTGATTCTATGATTCTATATCTACTTCTCCCCTTTTTCTCAGTATGTAACTTTGCAAACTAGGAGAAAAATGTCTATTCTTGCTTGGGCCTACAGGATTTCAAACCGCATAAGAGCTTGCACCATCAGAAGAGCATTCCAGAGACCTGTGGGACCAGGAATTACATTTAGTTGGACCAAAACAACCATTCCTGATTCTGTTCCATGTGTCTAACGTGTATGGCATGCATGCAGCAAGGCATTTCTCTTACTTGCCCAACAGAAATTCAATTAAAGGCCATTAGAGGTTGTCAAACTCTGTTTAGGATTCATGAGGACGGTGGTACCCTACTGCATCCTTTTTGGTGCAATCCCAAATAAAAACTACACCTTGGTCTCCTGTGATTTGTAGGAAACAAAGAAGGAAGCCTGCTTTGTGTTCAGACAGGCCTAGAGAGGATTCCATGCCTTGGGCCAGGCATGGTCAAGAGATCTCCAACTTAGGAGAAACTAAATCACAACCCAGAGATCTTGGGAACAATTGTGGACAGGTTCTGCCTGGGGTTGACACTTTCCTAAGCCTTGCTGCTTACAGCTCCAAGCCTTTTTCACCCTATCCCACAAACAAATTTTGAGAGAAATAACCCATGTGAAGTCTTCCACTGGAGAAGTTACTGGGATTCCCTTATAAACCTTTTTTCACTTTTGCATCCAGTTAGCCAGCAGCAGGGCAGGTGCAATAAGGAGACTGATCATAGATCATTAGAATTTAAGGACAGTTTTCAGCTGTAGCCAGCTTTGCTTAAACAACAGGTTTTCCTATGTCATCACAACAGTAGCTACCACACCACAGAACTTAACAATAACAAAAATAGTTGGAGGAAAGAAAGTAAGTTTGGCAATGGTGATTTGAGTTCCAGAGTCAGTAGTGGTGGGTATGCCTTCTAAGGACTCCAGCTCTGAAGGGTGTTGGGCCACGTCAGGTGGGAAAGAAAGTCTAGCTGATGAGAGGACTAACCTGGCTGTGACTGTGGCTGCTCCATGGCAATCATGGGATCAGCTGTGTGGTTGCAACACCACTCTCTGGCCACTGTCTTGTCTTCAGATATTACCTCTGGGTCAACATTTTGCCTGTACTTTTTTGTGTTCATAGAGATGGAGTCATGAGGTTTCACCATAGACACTTTTTATCAGTGCCTTGGATATTGCTGCTGCCCAAGTACTCATAAAAGTCCTTTATTTTTATCAGAATAGTTCACTAGGCAGAGACACATTTGGAAACAATTAAAAAATAATGGGCCAAACTCACCCTAGTGTAGCCCCACTGGATTAAGTCACTGAGTTTAACTTGGGGAATTAGTTTAATTGCTTCAATGAGAGTTTTGACCTCAAATGGTTTTTCCTTAGTCTGCTTTAGACTGGGAAAACTGAGTTTAAGGGTATTTAATTGTTCACCTGTTCATCTCTACATGGTGGCTATTCCACTTCTATGAATATAAAAGTGGTCCACAGCAATCTTGCTGACCACATAAGGATTAAACAGGCAGAATATAATGTTTGGAATTTTTTCTTAGGCACAAATGTGATTCTTTATATAATTGTTAAGAATAATTGTTGTTATTTGTAATATTATTCAAAGGCTGCAGTTGGACTGGGGCTTCTTTGTATTTATATTAATGTCAGAATAGGGAATCCTCCTCACATAAATACAGGAAAAGAGCAGACGGCAATATACAGTGACAAATAGGTATGAGTTATGCTGCCTACATGCTCCATGGAGTTAAAGTGTTCTTTGGTTTTAATTAAGGTTACAATCAAGGGGAACATGTGCAGAAAAGGATAAAAAAAGGGCAAGAGTCACCACTGGTCTTCCTATGGCCAGCAGGCTATGTTTGGCCAGGGTCAGCACAAACCTAGGCCTTAAGAAAGGAAGTGAAGAAAGAGAAGTTTCATACTTTTTCTCAACAGGGACAATGGGGTAGCATGGGGAAAAGAACAAATGTTTTCAATGGAAAAGGAAGTATGGTGAAGAGAACACTTGATGTCCCCATAAAAGACCACTGAGGCTGTTGCGAAGGATCTTAATGGCAAGACTGCATGCACAGAAAGATTGCCTTTCCCTTCCAATTATCTTCTCTCTATGCTGGGTATCTTTCTGTGATCCCCAGAATAGGAAAACTCTAAAACTGTGAAGAGGACTTCTTTTCTTTCTCACATAGTCAACCAAACTACCAGTTGCATCCTATTCACAGGGAGAAAACACAACAGACATCAAGAACTTGGCTTGATTTCAGATCCTAGCTCTTGGTTACAGAGCTTGCAGGTGAGGGTAGGCAAAGTTTGTTACACTTCAGCTTTCACTAATTCTAGCTGTGTCAGAAGAATCAAACTTCTCCCCTGAAACCATTTAGATTAAACCCAGCTGAATTCTCTGCATTGCTGATGTGATCACTTGCTGGATACTGTTAGCCCTCAGTGCAAACAAAATTAATCAGATCTGGAGTAAGGAAATGGACTTGTAAGTAAAAAAATGAATCCAATGGACATTCATCTCTTGTCTGAGCAGGTCAAGAGATTTGTCCAGTACCTTAGGCATCTCCTTTTTTTTTTCGTTCATAGAGATGAATAATTAAAGGCTATGGGGCGTGAAGTCTACCACAGACTCTTGGCTACCGCGAACAAGCCACTATGTGTGCTTTATTAAAATTCTGCTTAAATTATTGGTAGTGCTGCATTACAAGTAAGAACAAACTAATCTGCATCATACAGGGTCATTTTCTCCTTCCCACTCCTGCTTACTAATTAATTCTGGCTGCGGTCGTGCATTAGGGGAGGTGCTGGAGGCATACAGATGCTGTGATATATTCAAGTCATACATCAAAGGAGGTTGCTGAACTACTAGCCTTGAAGAAAGGATCTCTGGCAAGATTATTAACATCTATGCTTCTTCGACCTGGATTCCTTCTTTTGTTTGGATGTACACCAAGAGTTTCTTGTGTACACCTAGCTTTTCACATGTTGCTGTTTGTGCTAACAATCTGGCAAACTTCTATGAAATACAGAGGTGATAAGCTCAGCGCTTGCCTTGTGCAATTCTGAGGATAGGAAGCTAGTATTTTTGTGCATTAGTCCCACACGAGCTTTGCATTATGCTCATAGCACGCTCTCTCCAGGGTTATTTGCCTGTTAGCACCACCATGAAAGAAATGTTTGCATTGCTAACACTTCAGAAGTGTATGCTTCATCCTTCCCATTATTTCCCATGTCTAATGTCATTTGCTGGTCTGAGTCTTACTATTATTTGAAAACCTAGTTCTCATGTGTACTCCTTAGCTAGTTAATGCTGCAAAACTATAATGCTTCTATCTGGGGGAAAGCGGGGGGAATGTAATTTTTGCCATGATTTTCTTTCCTTATGCTTTAAGTATGGTGTTTTACATGACTACCCTAGTCTAAAAAGATTGGGTTCTAGTTCCTTACATCTCTAAAACCTTTGAGTTGGAGCATGAATGAATTCAAACTTGAGAGAAATACAGCAGATTCTGAGAAGAGGATCTGAAAGAGAAACTATCAATAGGCAGTCTGAAGCCCCGGGGTAGTATCATACAGAGTGTATGATCAGCACAGGTTTAAGGATGAGTACGGCAGAACCAAGAGCTGGAGGACAGTAAGACTTCAAAGCCTGGGAACCAGGGTAACAGGGGGATTCAACAGACAACTTGACTGAACTGAAGAAAGGATGATAAAGAGAACCAAGGGAAGACTGGTGTAAATTGCACTAATATGAGCTATGTTGTGCCCTAATCTAGCTTCTGAGAGTTAAAGATTCACTATTTCTTGAAATGTAGGGGTTAGCACAGTTAAAGTTGTATATTTGTGCAATGCTTAGTGTCTTACAAAAGGGAAAAAAAGTCTTAGCTTGGAGTTCTATTTGAAAATGGGAAAAGAACTGAAGGTATACGTAAAATTCAAAAGAAAGATGTATTTGTGGTAAACCCTCGCTTTTACTGAGAAAGTCTATGAGATTGCCAAGAAAAAAACTGTAACTCTGGATAAGCTGTCTCTTTACGTTAGCATTCTGAGCACCTTCAAAATACGAACTTAAGAAACGACTGGCTACTAGAAATTTAGGAAACCTTTCATTATCAAATGCACATTCATTAACACCAAAGTCAATGTTTTATGGAAAAAGATCACTTTTCTCATTTTGACAAAATTTTGAAAAAAGTTTTGAAGATATCAAAATATTGCATTTTGACAGTTTTAAAGAAAACTGCCCTTTTCAGTGGAAAATTTTGCTGATTTGAACACTTCGAGTGCTTAAATACAATATTTGAGATTTTTCATCTCCATTTGATTTGAGGCTTTTATTCAAAATCTCAGAAATTTTCAGAGGATAAGAACAGTCTTCCAACCCACCCACTGTGGCTGGTATCTATTTCAACAGCAGTCAACATACTTATCCATCCCATATGGAGATTCGCTGATTTGAGCCAACTCCAGCTGTTTGAACTGTCTTCTAAACACTTGATACCGTGGACTCACAAGTGAAAATACTTCCCCTTTAAATTTCTCTGTTAAATATCATCAGTTATAAAACTTCTGAAGCAGAAACATCCTGACTCAGAGCTACACAGCAGACATGAATGACATTTTAAAATTGTTTTGTGGCCCATCAACTGACTGCCATTGGTCCATGAAGCAAAAAGTGAATAACATAAAAGTAGGAAATTTGTCTGATGGTAGAATGAGTAAGAACAGTAATATCAGAGAATCTGCAATACAAAGTAGATATTACTACGGTCTGAAGTTCAAGAAGTAATTGCTTAATTTTCTTGAGTTGTCACAGCTGACACTTTCTCAACTAAACTAAAAAAGTTATTTTTTCCCCGTTTGTTTCAGTTCAAGAAAGAGGCAAAAAAACCAAGCTTGTAGTTGAAACCTAAAATCAGAAAAAAACTCAACCTCATTTTTTTCATATTCAAGAAGGAAAGAACAGTCTAAGAGAAAGCCAATTTGGCTTTCAGTTTTGGAAATTCCTACTAATTTGCAAGACATAAAATAGCTTCAGAAATTTTGGCTTAATGTGTTATGACTTCATGGCACTTTTGGTAAGGTTTTGAGGCTTGAAATAGGGACTCAGATATTGTGAGATGCAGTGAGACCTCTGCCAAATCCTGAGTTAATGAGACTGTCTGGGTCCCCCTGCTCAGTGAGGCAGAGGAAGGCAGGATGAGCTTTTGAAGGTGACTGACACCAGATCGAGGTACCTTCTGGAACAGTACCTTGCCCAAAACTTGTCGCTAGATCATCCCACTTTGAGCTCACAGACTAACTCAGTCGAAGAACAAGCCCAAGCACTGGGACGTGAGAAGATCTCAGATCTGGAAGACAGGGAACAAGATGGATATCAACTCAGCCCAAGAAAAGCAGCAAAGATCTGCTATCTCAATCAGAGGAAAACAGACCTTTTCAGGTCTCTCTTCAGAGTGTCTGCAACTGGCATGAACTAAGGTAAATTTAACATTTACCTCAAAGCTTGCATACCTCAAGAATAACAACTAGTCAACAGCAAAACCAGGCTAATGCTAAATCTTCTGAGCAATTTCTCATTTGCACCTCATCAGTCAGTGTTGGCCATTATATGTGTAATATAAATTTAGGTACGGCTGGTAAGCACAGCACTGATCATGCTTGAAGTGGATGATCGAAGACTCCTGTCTCCTTTATCATTTAGTATCATGCCATGCATAAGCCGGACAAGGTAACCAAAAATCTTGAGCCTACTGGGAAGTTTATCGTGATGGTTCTGTACTTTAAATCTACTTCAGGAACAACTTCTGAGTGTGCTAGACTCAGCCAAGCACTTTTATGGGTCAAAAGCTTAATTATATAATATACATATGTACACAAATGTGCACACACTGACACAATATATATAAAGAGGTTTTGCATGTGTAGGGAAAAATTTCAAAAGGAAGCAGCAGCAGAACTACAGTGACATGTTTTGTAGAGCCAGGAGAGAACCAGGCACGGGTATGCCTCATGAAAAACATGTGCAGCAAAGCCTGAAATCAAGAATTTCTGTATTTTTTTACTCTTTGGAGTAATGAAGCAATCACTAAAGCTACATAAAAAATAATAATTATGTTATGAAGCTCACCGAGTACTCTAGCAGTCTTCACATTTTTTTAGTGAAAAGTTACTTAGCACAGGAGGTTCTGCAATGATGCACTGAAAAAAAAATCCATGGTGTTTAATGGCTCTTGTCCACAACAATCTATGGATGCTGACATGTTCCTGCTCGGGACTGTAATACAGAATATACTGGCCAGACGCAAGACTTCAGGGCAGAGCTCAGGAAAGGCCAGCTGTCTCTAGGATATGTGAATATGAATTGGTGCTAGCACATTGGTGGTTTCCCTGGAATCAGCATTCCCTTTCTAACCACTGCCATGCACCGTTTGAAACAAAGATCTGCCTTCTCCAACAAAATGGCTTTCCAGAACACACCAGCAATCTCCTTTAGGCTAATTCCTGAGGAATGACTATTCCCATTGCCCAGACAAGAGTGGGCACAAGCAGCACCCAGGCCCGCTCCCAGCTGGCCCCATCTGACTGCCTGCACATCAGCAGAGCATGCAGAGAAAGTCTGTGGCCCAGAGATGCCTTATCACCAGCAGGAGTGATGGTGACACACCAAGGTGGTGGGGGAAAGGCCCGATACTGCTGCTGCCCCATGGGAAGGCTGTGCTGAACTGTGGTTTAATGATGGCTGCAGCTGTCCCCAAGCAAAACTGGCCACGCTGAGTGGGGCTGCAAACTCCATTTCAAGACAGCTGCCTTGCTCACTGGTTATGAGCTCCGCCACAGCAGTCACATAGGCACGTCTGTGTCTGTCAGGGAGAGTGGGCTGTCGAGAGCCAGCAGGACAGTGGAGGGCTACTGGGGAATCTTGAATTACCCAGCTCTGGGAACAGATGGCATTTCAGCTCTAGGGAAGTCAGCTCAGCAGCCTCCACCAGCTCCAAATGGATCTGAAACCTTCACCAGCTCTGAATGCACCTGAAAAGGCATAAAGATCCTCTGCCACAAGTGTTACTTGATGTCTTCAAACTGCAGATTCCCACCCTCATGCCTGCTTTGAGCATGTGTTACTTACGCATGTGTTTAAAATACCCCCCCCCCAAGTGATATTTCCCTTTGCCCTGTCACTTCCGGCTGCAGATTCCCACCCTGTCCCTGTTCTGAGTTAGAGTTTAATAAATATACTTGCAATTGAAATCATCTTTCCGTTTTGTCCTCCTCGTGCTACAGATTCCTACACTGACCCCTCCTTCAAGCCACAATTAATGCATAATTTATGTCTGAAATAAAAATAATCTCCTCCTCCCGCCTTACCCATTCCAGATGCAGTTTCCCATTGCCATCCCTGCTTTGAGCCACGATTAATACATATGTTTGAAATAGAATAATAAAAAAGTAATCTCTGCTCTCTGCTCCCCAGCTGCAGGATCCCATTCCTATCTTATCCTCCATTTCCATCCCACAAGCTCTCCCAGCGTTACCGCCCAGTCGACAAGGAACCCTCCCCCTCGCAGCAGCAATGGCCTCTGAGGCACCTCTTCATGAATTGCTTCCATCTCACTCCAAACTCCACAGTGTGTGAGGTGGAGGTGGCCACAACCCTTTCTTGTATCACTTGACACTTTCAGCAACAAATGAAAACATAAATAAAGGCAGTAAGTTAACAGCCACTGAAACAGGGCCGTGCTGGTGAGGGACGTGTGTGGAATTTTCTCTTGTCACCCTATGGGGATTTGCTGTGATGCCCAGTGACAATGGCTTAAGCTTCTGCTTCAGTTCTGCCTTGGCAAAGATTTCCAATTGAATAAAACTGAGCCCGAGTGACTGCATAACCAGTGTGAGGTTTGGCCTTGCTGGGTAGCCCATGGCACTGGTTCCAGGGGCTGGTTGATGCTCCCCATGGAGCTGACTAGGACAAGGATCCTGGGTGGTAATCAGTTCCTAAATCCTTCTTCCTCCACTTAGTACAAATAGAAAATCTACCAAAATGCTTCCTATATCCATTTATTTACCAAAAAAATCCCTTCACTGATGAAAATTTTCAAAAAGGTACCGGTGGTGTTGCACTGAAAAAACACTTCTCTTTGCCTTTCTCCTTCAGTGAAACATCAGTAGCCTTCAGTGGAATGGGAAAGGGGCTGCCACTGGTACTGGCAGGAGGAGAGGGCAGCCTAGAGTCCTTCATTACCATCAGTCCCAGAGGAGTATTTGGCAGGGTTGATGTCCAGAGCCTTATTCAGATGGGATCAGGGGTTGGTTTCTCAGCTCTTTTGGCATTTACTTGAATTGACACCTGAAACCCCTCATGCTACCAGCATCTTCAGATTTTTCCGTGCCTCCTTCAGAAGGTGTGAAAACATCTTTTTAGGTAGTAAAGGTGAGGGGACAGAGAGAAGGAGAAGGGCCAGGAAAGGCCTGGGGTGGATTTCCAGTGCCATCCTGGACAGCATGTCAGTGCCTCCCCATGTCACTGGTACAGTCAGTCTGTCTGTGTGCACTGGCATGCAACTGACAGAAGAGCTCTGTTCTGGACTGGTGGGTTACCAGCGCAGCGATGCTCACTGACGCTCAGGCATCTGCTTCTCTGAAGGGCTCGTGCAGAAAGGGCAGGACACAAGGTGCTCACGCCCCAGCACAGCCAAATCCAGGACAGCCTGCTCTCATTGCTGTCATTAGCTCTAATTGTTTTTATTACAGATACTTGACTACCTTATTTCTGTGGGATTGAATAGTTTTCATATGGTACAGCTAGCAGAAGTAACAGTTTGACAGTTGAAAGCAAACGTTCTCCTGAGAGATGAAGCAGTGTAAGTTGGCATGCAGACTCTCAGCTGGGTGAACTGGCCCTGTCTTGCACAGGATGTATAATCTTATGCTCCCTTTACCTCAATATAGGAAACTCATAATATTGAGCTCAGAAACTCATCAGGGAAGAGCTTATCCCCTTTTGTATATTTGTGCTTTGCCTAATACATTAAGGCCTGAGTGCAAGTTTGGTACCTAGAATGATTGCTATAAGACACAAAAATAACAATTGTTCAAAAACACAGGATTTTGGGATACTGTTTGTTTTGCTCACTAAAACAAATAGCTAAAATCTAAATTAAAAATCCATGTATTAATTGACTCCTCTGCCAAGGAATGTATGTTCTCTTATGTAAGTAACCTTGAGATGGAAATGGCAGTAGAAGGTATGTGGAATCAGATTCTGATTCAGATACGTTTCTCACTGCATCTCCTGGGAACAGGGATCAGCTTTTCATTTCTTAAAGCTACATCCAGAAAAATATCCTCTGTTCCACTTGCCTCAGTGGATGTTGGAGTCCCTTCCAGGCATGTGGGAGTGTCAACAGTGTCAACAGTCTTGCCTTTCAAGTGTACAAGACCCGCTCTTCTCCACAGAACCACAGAGGGGAAGAATGGAGAGGAAGGAAGAAGCAGCGCTGGGAGGGGTGAATGGGAGCTCAGGAGGTACACACTTTTTTCCTTAACTCCTTAGTGAAACCCTTTGAGATCTATTCATGGAAGGTCTCACAGAAAAGGTTGGCATTGTTAATTAAAGCTTTCATATCTTTCTTACTTGGTAGCAGATGAAGACTGCTGTCAATGTTTGCTGGCCTGAAAAAGCACTAAAGCTGCTGGGCCATGACTCTGGTCCTGTACTCATTGCTACCTGTGCTGTTTCTCAGCCACGCTCATGTCAGCTTTCATTTCCTTATTCTGGGTTGAAAAGTTTCTGTGGGGCTTCTTTTAAATAGTATAATTTGCCTGAGAGCAGCCGGAGATGACTGCCCAAGGTGTGCAGACCTGGTGAAGCACATCTACGCATTATGTGGCACGGACCACTCCAGTTGCTTATGACTTGCCTCATTTACCAAGCAAAGCTGCTGGCAGCCTCCTGCTCCAGCTGCTGAGTACCACTGGCCAGTGGGATCTGAGCTCTGCATGTCCAGCAGGGCATCGCCAAGGAGCAGAAGAGAAGCGCTGGCCCTGCACTGTTCATCTACACTCGCAGGGTCTCACCAGCAGGCACATTTCCCACCAGCTCCCCTTTCCTCCCCCTGTGTCCTTGGTGCGGGGCCCTGTAGATGCGTATACTTGCTGCCACATGAGCCAACACAGAGAAATGCAGGTGTTGAGGCAACATTTGGCTTGAAATTCATCTGGAAAGCAAGTGAGATATTGCAGCGTGTCGATGTGCTAAGGACTGAGCAAACTCAGCTCGCTTCTGTGTCCATGAAAAGTACGTTAATAAAGGGAAGTGTCGGCACACAGGGGACCCGTAAAGCTCTGAGGACTGAGAAATAGGCTGTGGCTCACACCGAGTGTCTCTACTGCAGTGAGTTCAGTCAACATTCACTCAAAGATAATGATTGCTTATCTTAAATATTTAAATTTTGATGGTGTATGAAATGAGGGGGGGGAGGGGAACCAAAAAGAAGTCAGGATTTAATAGCTGTTTTGCAGTTTTTGAGGCATTTGTGAACGCTTTGTGGATGATGTTCTGCAAATATGACTTTTCCAAGCAAATCAGTCCATTTTGCAGCCGTAATGAGTCGCGATCTATAGTAGTCCAAACACTGCTTGCCAGCCAGCTACCTGAAGACAAGATGCTAAGGGAATATTTTTCTTGATTAGATAATGGTCTGGTTGAAACTCTGTCAGCTTTACTGAAACAGAAGTTAGCAATTTCAGACATATCAGATGATGCATCAATTTTCTGTAAACAGAAGACTATGCAACCCACTTTATTGAAAAGCCCTTTATACTGTGCTAGATTTAATCTCTCAATTTGAGAAGCAGCCCCATGAAATAAGATGTTTGCATGCAAAATCTCACAGATTTCCAATGGAAATATAAAACAAAGAAAAGCATGTTCCCTTGGGGACTGCACCTATCTTGGATTAGATTTTCTCTGATGTTTTTTGCATCATATTACCAATGGCTTCAGGGAAGTGAAACAGCAGTTTTCTTTCTTGAGAACAAAGGCTTGCAGAGTTAAAAAAATTGTTAATATATTTAAAGTGCTTTTGCCCACTGTTCTTTTTATTACTCTGAGAATTCTGGAGAAAAAAGGTATCTTATTGTATTATTTTATCATCTATGATAATGAAATTCACATTTAAGAGAATTCTGTAAAGGAAAATGATTTCTAAATGAGCACTTTCTGTTTCCCATGGCCAATTTTTTAAATACTAGTAGTGTTCCAGTAATACAGAGCTGGCTCTGGAATAATTAATTTTTTTTTTTTTTTAATTCCACAAACTTTGGAAAGGACCCATACCATGGTTGCAAACTTTGTAGAAAGTTTTGGAAACCTGAGAGCAGAATTGTGTTCTCCTATCCTGGATCTCAGTTGTGACATCTTCGACTCCTTGCATGAGTAGTTTTCCCATTGCTAGCTATAATTGATATTAAATCAGTTGTAAGAGTGCTCAGTGCTATAGGTTTTACTTGTAACATTTGTCCCTCTGAATGCAATGGGCAGGCATCTTGGAAGGCAGCAGCATTAAGCACATTCAGTAGTTCTGCTCCTGTCTGAGTACGAGGGAAACACTTTGCTTTATCAATGTAGCAGACAGTTATCATTAAATTAATTAATAATTTAAAAATCTTCATGTGTTGATAAATAATTTAGAATGTGAGCTTTGTCTTCTCTGTTTGGACAATGCAAATTAATAAAGCTCTTTGCTAAGAGGTAATTCTTTTTACCACAAATAACAATGAACTAGAGATGTTACGCACTTCAGGTAGAAAGACTCATTTTGGTGTTCAAAACACCAGTGTTTTCCTGAGTATGCATTAACCCTATAGAGTGTTATAATGCTTTCAGATAAATTCTTTAAAAAGGTATTTTTAAATCAGATCATTCATTTACCTCAGTAAGAGATCAGTGAGAGATGCTATGGTTTAAAAATAGATTAAATAAAAACCATGGGAGTAGATAGTCTAGGAATTTATATTGGTCCTTTAAAGAATATTCAGTGAAACAGGGAATATGCAAGGATTTGGAAAAGCATCAGAAGGAAAGCCAACATAGAAACTCCTTTTCTGTAGGAAGCTCGTTTGCTTGTGGAACTTGTGGCCTCAGAATGGTAAGAAAGCAAAGCAATGAGCAATTTTTTGGGAAAAAAAATAAATTGGCCATTGCTATAGATGGCAAGAGTTTCTGGATTCCTGATTAAGGATAATTAAAGTAAAACAAAGAGTCTGAGAAATATGTACCTACAATTCATCTGGTCATAAACAAACAGCTAATTCTTAGATCTCAGTAAACACCCCCAATACTTAGTTTATTTCATAGGCAATCTCAGAAACACTGTCTGCATCTTCTTAGCTGTCTCAGAAAGCACTACGTCAATCTGTATACTAGCTCTAAAAAAATTGTGTTCTTACACTTTGACACATCAGGACTGACTGAAAAGGTTTCACTATATTCCCTCAAGTTATCCTGTATCAAACCAACCAGACTGTAAACACAACACTAGTAACCTCTCTGAAAAGATGCATGAAACACATTCCTGGAAGTCATATGGAATCTCCTTACTTTTCTTTATAAGGCTTAACAAAGGACAGAGCTGGAATAAATCTTATGTCTAAGCTTGAAGGAGATAATTTGGGAATGAGAAAAAGTCAGAAACTAAGCCATAATAGACTTGAACGCAGCCGTTGGATTGACGTGGTGGAAGGTAATTGCTGATTACAGCTACATATTTATCGTTCTTTCAATTTTACTGATCTACTGTTAAGTTACAGTCACCAAGATTGTTCTTGAGTCATGCCAGTACAATTATTTCCACTCCCAGTTCACAGACTAACTGGAAGAGACGGGAGGAGCAAACACTCGCTTCCTCACCCCTAAGTTCTTTGCTAATATATGTCACTTTAGACATGTCACCTGATATGTAATAATAACAGGAAGCATCACCCCTCCACTGTCCAGTTTGTTCCCTTCTTCCTTGTGAATGTATAAATTGCAATCGGAACAACACATTTACTGATTAGTTAAAAGAATTCACTCAACCAGCAGGTTGTATAAAACAAACTATGTACAGCCTACTCAGCAAGACAATGTGTTAGCCAGAAAGAAAGACAGAGAAGAATGACACACCAAACCAGAGGAAACCAAGCAACAATTCTATGGGTAAAGCAGCAATAGCTGCAATTCTACTGCCTGAAAGCTGAGGAGATTTAAATTTTACCAGGTTAAGGAATGAAATCCAACCTACTGCAGAAGGTAAGTGACATAACAGCACATAACTGATTAGCACTCCCTCTGCTTGTGTTGCTGAAAAAAAGGACAACATCTCCTTAGACCTCTGGACATGGAGAGAACTGCCAGCAGTATGTGTTAATCAAGAAATCAGATAATCTTCTGCTAAGTTGGTCAACTAATTGTCTAAAACACATGCAGACAATTATTTGAGTAAAACTTTTGTTGTTGTGAATCAAGAAAGAAGAAGCAGAAATAAATTTCAAGTCTGACATATAAAAGGCAACACCACTAGTAATGAGTGCAAAGGCACTAAAAATATTTATACAAAGCAATACATAAATGTAGCCATCCTATTTCTGTGCAGACATTCCTAGGTTTATATCCAGTAAGTTCCTGAAACTAGCCAGTGATAAAGATCTTTGCAGTGTTTTCCCAAATGGTTAACATGAAACCCTACCTGCTCCTTATAAAATCCTTTTGAAGAACGTCTAAAGTTCAATTTAAGAACAGCATAGTTCTGCTCTGCATTAGTTGCCCTTCATTTTCTCAGAAATGCCTTTATGTTTTAATGTCTATGCAGTAAAAATTGTGTGGGTGGCTGCAACATCTTTGTGTGTCTGTGTGTATGCCTCTAATAAATAGGTGATAAACTGATATGTACTTATTAAAACAAACTCTGTATATAATACAACACTGCTACCTGTATCTAATATGATATCCAATAAACTATCCAGAAGGAACTGGAATCTTCATTTTGGCATTGCTAATATTAGACCTCTGAGAGGAGTTCACCTCAGTTGGCCTAGGGCCTCAGCTTTGAACCACTGGTCCTTACTGGTCCTTCATAGTCCATGGGAAGAAATACATACTTGTAGGACAACCTTCATCGCTGCCTAAGGTGGATACCTTACATGGACCTGATGAATCCCTCCTTGGAAGAGACTGCCTCTCTCTAAGTTATCTACAGAATCCAGACAAGGACTACCAGGTCAAGTGGTCATGGTGAGCACCTAAGCAGGATGTGACAAAGTCATGTTAGTGGAGGTCTGCCATTCCACAGAAGAAAACAAAACAAAACAAAACAAATCAGAGTTGGGCATTAAATATGCAAACTTGTATAAAACTGCTGAGTACTCTTAAAGCTCATTGTCC